>NC_068359.1:67445020-67586978 GCF_020536995.1 Dreissena polymorpha
TTAAAGCAACACACCTTGAAATGAAATACATGTTAATCAATACATAGATGCAATTTGAAAGTGTGCCAAATTTGTAATAAATCTATAGCCTAGTTAGCAAGTAATGTATTTTTTTTTATTTTTAAACCGAAAGTAGGATTTTTATACGTGTACGTCCATTTCGACAAATGCGATTATTTTTAAGTTTAAAGCGCAACAAGACGGATTTCTAACTTGTAACAACCAGATATATTCTACGATGAAAGTTTGACTGTGTGGTTTCCATGATAATCCAATAAAGTTATAGACTGTCAAATTACACATATTAGTTATTGAAAGCTATACCTGAAGCTTTCGTCCGTGTACTACGGAATTCATCAGCAGATGAATGTCTACTGTTGGGAAACATTAACACCGCTAATTGTCGGGGTGAGCGATGTTTAACGTATGGTCCCAGGTGTGCGAGAGTTGGTAGCGGCCCCCGTCCTTGTTTAGAGCCGGTCTTAGTGCACGGATGTAAATAGCCTACTATTTGGAGTCTATCCATATAAGATTTGTTTTGTCATATTTAATTTTTAATCCAGAACATAAGGAAAGTTATTTAAATGATCAAAGGTTCACCAAAATGATATGCTTTCCAGATTTATTCGGATCTTTATGTGTCTTGCAAACAATGTCTTTTTCAAGGTTCAGATGGCAGTGGCACTGACCTCTATGTACTATGTCTAGATATATATTAAAGTATTTTTACGAAGAATTATTTAGTTTCAATACCGGAAGCGGATTTAATCGATTGAAGCGAACGCAAAAAAAATCAAAGCTAATAAAAGCGATAAGAGTTTACGAGTGCTAGGTCATTTTTTTAGTTTTTAGCTGTACACGCTTGAATTGTCTCCTATATACGTGTTCGGTTCCGCTCTTGAACAATTTCACGGGCTTAATGTCAGCGTACACGTATTGAAGTGTGATATTTCTTTTATCCCATTTTCAACGCGACATTGACGGTATAACACCTTATGGACTATACTAGCCTGTATTCAACACTGTGGGATATACCTGTCACGTGCACGGACTACTTTTTACATTACCACTGAATGATTTTTCATAATTAATAAGTCGAGAAATCTTAAGCTTCAAAATAATACGACCATCACATTTAATCTAGTCATATGACATAATTTTTCGCAATCCGTATAAATGAATTAGCTGATTGATGGCGTCATTAAAATGACACTTATTTCCCTAAAAATTTGACGATTTATTATAAACGCGACTTATTTCACATGTACATGTACTGTATATCGACATACGGTATTTGAATTGTCAATTAATCACATTTTTCCTTATTTCGTGTAATGTGCATTGTTTATAATCCATGCATATACTTTGACATTTACAACAAGCCATACAAATATCGTACAATTCAGAAATAATATGCAGTTTTTTGCTATCCGATTTAATTCACGTTAAGCATAGAGCTGTGTAAAGTATAAGATGGTAAAAATAGAACCACACTGGAATTCGGAACGTCCCATTTTGTACACGAGTATTATCCACTGATTTATCTGTTGTGTAATGGAATGTTTTCCATTCTTTGTGTATTTAGAAATCTATATATTAAATTATTTTCTTGTACACAATAAGGGCATTTATCATAGACAAATAACATTGTGCAAGTTTAAACATAATTATGTTTGTATGCAGAAATCTGCAAATGCGTCCGAGTTTACCAACGGCTATTATTTGATAAACTGCTCCGGTTCATTTTAACAGCAGTAATGTACATAGGGTACATGACGTAGCGTGTGACGATTAAGAAAGTTAATCGAGTTCATAAATTCATTTGAAAATAGTGATAGGATGGCATAAGGGTCTTTATTTAACTATGCTAAAATAATTATTAAAGACCATAGATGCAAAATCGCCAATTATTGAGTTAATTGGATTATTAGATGGATTTTAAAGGATAATAAAAGGTAAGATACTAGTTCGAACGTGTTTTGGTTTTTGTTTATACTTTTGTCGTTCCCTGTTCTCGGGGAAATGATTTTAACATGGGGCCATTGATGCATTGGATCAGTGATTTTTTACCTGTTAAGTCCTGCATCCTGGACTCACAAAAACCTCTGGGGATGCAAAGTTCTGAATTATGTGAGTCCCAAAAATGCATTGAAATTTCTCAAAAAAAAATAATATCGTTTAATATTTGGACTCATTCTTTCAATTCGTGGACTCATAGATTTGCAAGTTATCGAGTCCCAGGACTCAGATGAGAAAATTTGTAAAAATATCACTGTTGGATCACACACGGCATACCCATAACATTTTATAAAAACACGTTCTGCGCGTCCTTAAATTCGTCGTCCGAATTCGGAAAACGTATTGCCCGGCATATTAAGTCACATGTGTCAGTCGCTGCAATTGTCTGTTACTCGTCGATAGTGTACATGTAGAATCTATGTTGACATCGACATCATTTTGTCAGGAGCAATCGCCGCCATATTGGATTTTGATCATTTTCTTTCGAAAATAAAATGAATTATAGTAAAGTAAAATCTTCTTTTCGCGGTCGTAATGTGTTGCAATTCGCATTCTGCGTAAATTGAATCGAGGCATATGGTGATATTTTTACTAGTTTTACAGTTTGTGTGTGGATTTTTTGAAGACTATTTTGCGTACCAGAACAAATACATTTATATCACTACGCATGGTTACATTCGTTAGATTTTAAGCGATTTTTAAGAATGAATTAAAATAATTGTTAGGCCAAGGTTATTAGATCTAGTTATGTTAAATGTCACGTTGAAAAAAAATCAAATGGGATAAATAGAATACTAGGATTAGCGTTGAATACAGAGAAGTTTATGTTGCTCGGCTCGAACACCGAAAGCGCTCGCCAAGGCTCGCGCTCCCGGCGTTCTAAGCCTCGCAACATAAACTTCTCTGTATTCAACGCTAACCTAGTATTCTCTATGTCTACTTTTCTCGATGACTTTAGAGAAAGCAATATATTCAAAGAAACGGTGTATTTAAATATTCATGCATTCAGTTCTGGTTTATGTTGGTGAGTTATATATACTTAGCACGATTTTTTAAAATCCCAGCCGGGGAAGTTCAACTGACAGACGACATGTCGAACGCGAACGCGAATGCATATGACGTCAAGATAACACCAACTGACAACCAGAATAACGTTGGATCGGCGAGGACGCTTACAGTGGTAGTTACAGGTTCGAAAGTAAACTTATTCCATGAATCATACGCGCTCTTTTAATCGATGTTGACAAAATACCGTAAAACCAAACTGATAAACATGTCCTTAATAAAAAAAAATCAAAAAAAAATCACATATACTTATGGTATTTGTTAACCTACCTACAGGTTCTTAAATACTTGTTTATGACACCCGTATGAAACAATTTATTGTTAAAACGGCTAGGCTGCACCATACAAATCATATAAACTTGAGAGAAAATATTATTTATGTGAGTGCTTACGTTTCTTGTCTTGACGTTACCATATGTTAGATGTTAATTATTGGAAGGGAAGGGGTTCGTGTGACGTAATACATGCGTTATTGTAAGAATAATAACATGAGAGAAACATGTTGGTACTGTCACCGTTTCCCTGAGTTTTAAATATTTTAAAATGTGTCCATAAACATCAAAATGATCTGCGATTTCAGACCTGAACAACGCGCCCTCTTTCTTCAACCTACCACAGAGCGTCCCGATAGACGAGAACGTGGTCGTCGGTACCACCGTGTTTACGGTGTCCTTCACCGACCCCGACGACGTCAACACGCACACGTTTACGCTGGCGGCGTCATCTTACTTCCAGATCGCAATACCGACATGTGCGTTACAACGCTTGTAGAAAAAAAAACTAGTCATACGTACACCCGGTATAGCAGATTGCATATTTATTTATACAACTCGCATGCAAGATGTCTCGTTTAGTTTTAATCAAAATAGCAAGTAAATGTCATGTTGTCACAACCACCCACGCCGCCATCACAAATGCAACTAACATTACCTATGCCACTAGTGCTACCACCACAATTACCACCAACACCAGTGCCACCACCACCAACGCTAAAACCACCGCCATCATCAGCCCCGCAACCAACGATAGCACCTGACTGATTCATAATTAAAATATAATAAAATACCAATAAATAATAGGTAGATTTATAAATAATTGCGTTTGCAGCGGGAAACATCACCACGAAGTCAGCCATCAACTATGAGACGCTGGGTGGCGTGTATTCATACGCTCTGAATGTCACCGTCAGTGACGGAATTGTGACGGTGACGTCAACGGTGACGTTCACAATCAATGACGTCAATGAAGCGCTTGTATGGAACGCGGCGACCTACAGAACCAACGTACAAGACGGAGCGGTAGGTGACTCCACCAATATTGCTACCAATACATATCTCCACTTTTCCTTTTATCTTGATATGAATACAATTTCTTATATTAAATAGTTATACTTTAAGCATCAAAGAAAATGAATAAACATAATATGTTTTGCCTCTTTTGCAAAGCGATTGCATTTCAAAGAAGATATTCAAACACATTTGAATACCTTAATAGAGGGAATAACTATGTGGTTTACTTTAAAACGGCTTAACATAAAAAATATCACCGGTAGTAAAGTGCAGAGGCAAATATTTTTAAAGGCTCAAAGCTCATACCCTGCTGCTGAAAAATGTCATATTGTGTTCAATTTTCAGAAAATGCACACATTTGAGTGTTTACCTTTCTGATGGTTTTCTTCAGGCCGTGGGTACTGTGCTGACTGATCCTGGGTTTGCCGTCACAGACGAGGATACCGACGACACGTACAAATGCTTTATGAACTGCGGCGTATCCGCAGGGTACGTTATTTTTGTAAGCCTCGCTCTGTGAAAAGGGGGTGTAATGCATGTGCGCAAAGTGTCGTACCAGATTAGCAGTCCACATATGCAAATCAGGGACGACCCTCTCCGGTTTTATGATTAATTTTCGTTTCAAGAAAGCCTCTTCTTAGCAAAACTTCAGTTTTGTCGGAAACTGCCGTCCCTCATCAAACCCTCTTTCCACAGAGCGAGGCTCATTTTTGTTGTGTTCATACGTCCCGTCTGTCTTCGCGTAAAGGTAGTTCATTTAATACAGTGCAGCAATGAACTATGCGTTCCGATTTTGGTGAGTTGTGAATTAGTATATCCTATAGCTGAAAAGGAATGATTTTGAATCATTGTGTACATTTACGATTTACATAGCCAAATGATCTAAAAGTCATCATCAATATCACCATTATTATCGTCATAATCAACGATTTACTTGAAGTCAATATGTTCTTTTTAAAAGTCATCTAAGCATAGTCTGGGTCATCAAACAAAACATTAATGCATATTCTCGTATATTTCAGTTATTTTTCTATTAATACGTCAGCATGCGATCTTAAAGTGACGTCAGCATACAGCCTGGATGCCGGACTAACCAGTCCAGTCTCATGTCTAGTGACCGCAGTGGACAAGGGGTCGCACACTGCCACGACCACTCTTATCATCACGATAGGTAGCTTCTCATTTGTTGTCACTAAACTAAATTAATTTTTCATATAATTTCTTTCAATAAAGAGAGCTTATATGTGTTTTGAGCAAAATAGCAAACGCCACACAGTAGCCTCCCCTACTGCACTGGTTTCTTCCTACACGGAGGGGGGGGGGGGGGTGTCAATTAATAAACACATTACAAATGAACGATATTAATATCAATATACTCTATAACATCGTTGCGTTTCTAAATACACTTTAAGATGGTTAACCGGCGACAACGCCCATTAATGTAACACAAAATATATGCGCCTGGTCAATTTCTAAATAATTTAATAAACATAATGTTCTGTTTGGCAATATAACATTAGCCAATAAGCTAGATATATTTAACCCATTTGCACATTTGTTTACTTCACAGACGACGTCAACAACTATTCGCCGACGTTTTCTCAAATCTACTACGACTTTACGGTATCGGGATCCGCCGGAAGTGGTACATCCGTCGGCACCGTCACTGCCACCGACACCGACACTGGAACGTTTGGAACGTTCTCGTACACTTTGGATAAAACCGCATTAAATGGCAACTACTTCACGGTACTATAATGCTAATGTTCGATTGGCTATTGACTTACTTGACTTATTTTGTGAGACTATTGGAGCATAGGGCTGCAACAACACCACGCACTCTGTTCTGGGCTGCCTTCTTAAGCTGGGTCCATGTCATTCCGGCGTCCTTCACTTCGCTCTCGACTGACCTCCTCCACGACTGTGTTGGCCGTCCCACTTTCCTTTTTCCCTGTGGGTTCCAGCCTAGTGCTTGCCTTGTGGCGTTGTCGACTGGTTTTCTAAGTGTGGGGCCTATCCATCCCCGTGTTCTTTTCTTGATGTCCGGATCGACAGGAATCTGGTTAGTTCTGCTCCATAGGTCTGTGTAAGAAATCTTCTCAGGCCACCTGATGTTTAGAATGTGGCGATAGCACTTGTTGACAATTGTCTGTATATTGTTGGTGATAATGTTGGTAACCCGCCATGTTTCGAACCGATAGAGGAGGACTGCTTTCACGTTGGTGCTAAAGATGCGGACTTTGCTGCTCTGGGAGTTCCAGATGGGACGCAGGATGTTTAAAGCTACCCTTGCTTTGTTAATCCAGCTTTTAACGGTTTCATCTGCGCCGCCATCAATGTTGACCACACTTCCTAGGTACACATAGCGGTCCGTCTCTACCAGATCTTCTCCCCGCAGCTGCAGTAGCTGATGTTGTCGGTTGTTCATCCTCATCAGCTCTAATTTCTTGGTGTTGATTCTCAAGCCAGCCTTCTCTGCCTCATTCTGCTAGCCGCGTTAGCTTGGGCTGTGCATGCTGGTGCTTGTGTGAAAGGAGGCCGATGTCGTCCGCAAAGTCCAGGTCCTCTAGGTATTTGGTAAAGGTCCACTGGATGCCAGTGTTGCTGCCCTCTGTGGTTCTTCTCATAATCCAGTCTATGACGATCAGGAAAATTGTCGGCGAGAGAAAACAACCTTGCCTCACTCCTATCTTTACTGTGAAGTGGTCTGTCAGCTTTCCATTGTGGATGACCTGGCAAGATGAGTCCTCATAAAGCTGCTGGATGATGTTTATGAGCTTTTGCGGGATTCCGTAGTGTTGCATCAACTTCCAGACGATATCCCTGTCTACGCTGTCAAACGATTTTTTAAAGTCAACGAAGGTCGTGTACAAAGGAGACTGCAATTCGATGGTTTGCTCGATAATGGTACGCAGAGTGGCGATATGGTCTGTACATGATCGGTCTTGTCTAAACCCTGCATGTTCTGTTCTCAGCCTCTTGTCTAAAGCCTCCTTCAGTCTCTATAGGATGATTATGGTCAGCAACTTGCTGGGGATGGACAGCAGCATGATTCCTCGCCATTTTTCGCACTGAGAAAGGTCACGTTTCTTGGGAAGCTTTACCAAGTACCCAAGCTTCCAGTCAGCTGGCACTTTCTCCTGCTCCCATATCTTCGCCAGGTAGGGGTGCAACATCTCTGAAGCTGCTGTCGCATCTGTCTTTAGGGCTTCTGGGGGGATGCCGTCAGGGCCTGGTGCCTTGCCGTTTTTCAGGGACCCGATGGCTTTGATGAGATCTGTCTTGGTTGGTGGATTTGTGTTGATGCATAGGGGTTGGTCTGCTGGTGGTATGTCAGGAACTGTTTGCGGCGGTGGTCTTTTGATAATTTCTTCAAAATGTTCCGTCCATTTTTTCCTTTGTCCCTCATCACTTGTGATGATTCTCCCATTCCTGTCCTTGACTGGCTTACTCGGATTGAAACTCTTCCATGGCAAGGCACGGGTTATCTCGTAGACTCTCTTCATGTTGTTCTGCTTCGCTGCTGTTTCTGAATCTTCTGTAAAGTTGTGTGCAAATTGCCTTTTGTCATATCTTGCGCTCTTCTTCACTTCCCGGTTCGCCTCCCAATACTGTGCTCTATGGTCGGATTTCTGTTGTTGGTCACCGCATCTGTTGATTTTCTGTTTCAGCTCCCTCCTCTTCTCTATCTTCTCCCATGTTCCCTTCGTCATCCATTTTTTTTGCTTACTCACTTTCTTCCACAGAAATTTGGTGCATGTCTATTGGCTATACAAGATATTTACTAGGTTAAGATTTTTATTGTTAAAAGCACGGCGGTTCCCCTCTTGTCCCCTGCAACGTCTGGTTGTTCGAAGACGAGGATACTCATACTAAATAATGTCTTATATGTCGCGTTAAAAAAAATTAGTTGCCGCTCACTTGTACACATAAGAAAATAATTTATTTCTCAAAGTAAGCTGAATCAGTAATGCCGAATCGAGTTCACCAGCAATTGCATAACCAAAGGTAAGACAATAAAAAGAAAATAAAGCAAATGATATAATACCTTTAAAAATCACACAGCAAACTGACTGAAACCAACGTAACAACATTTATGCACAGGTGAACAGTGCGACTGGCGTCATTAGTACCACAGTTAACATGTTAACCGTCTGCAACTGCTCCGGGAGCACCCTCACCATGACAGTGACGGCGACGGACAAAGGCGGTCGCAACGTAAGTTCACAAGTCGTCGTGTACGTTTCCGAGGCTACCACTACCTATACAACTTCCACTACAGACAGGTGTGTAGTGTAAATCGTATACTCTTTTGTATTTATTATGCCCCAAAAGTTCCCAGAAGTTTATATAGTAGTTTCATCCTCCGTCCGTCTGTCCATTTGTCCGTTAGTCACGCTCCTTTTGCGGATTATAACTCTTTTTAGTGTTTAAATTATTATATTTAAAATTTAACTTTGTAATAAGAATATTAATAAAATGCATGGAGAGTTTGTATGGAGTTATATGGACAACAAGTATGTCTACAATATTTATATAGCTATTGGCCTTTGTTTAATTTAGCCCCAATAGTACAGAAGCTAATAAAATGAAACACCATATAATAATAAAAATGTGAGAAAATGTAGAGTACAAAGGCAACGAATCTGTTTTTAATGATTAGATATCGAACCTTTTTCGAGGACACCAGGAACATCGCGTGGTTCTCGGTGGCTATGGTGCTCCTTGCAGTGATAGCGGCGGTCACACCTTACGTAATGGTCAAATACGTCTGCGAAGGACCCGCCCTGTGTAAAAACCCATGCAGACAAGGTAAGTTTCAAACTATGTGGAAACTTTTATACTATGCATGTAATTTATGAACATGTTTTTACTTGATTAAAATAAGCGCATACGTTATTTCAGCGTTTAAATATACTGGTACATGTAATAGATTGTGTTAAATTATCTACTGTCATTGGAGGTTAAAATGGAAAAAAATCGATATTTTTTCGCCATGCGTTTTGGGATATACCTCGTTTTATTTCTATTGTCAAAGTTCCTTTAACAGCACTATTCGATCGTGTCTGCGAGCAGTACTGATCTAGTTTCACATGCAAAGTTTCACATGAAATCCATGCTTTCTCGCTTACAGGCATATGCGCCCCTACAATCCGACGCCCCGGGAGGTGTTCAACCCATCACCGCGAACGCCACCTAGACCACAGCTTTTACAAAGCAGTATGTATAATGAATATATCGTCCTGATCATTTTGTATCATTATCTTTACCGCCGCCGCCGTCATCATCACCATCATCATCACCACCACCACCACCACCATCAGCATCATCTTTTTCTTCTCCTTGTTCAATTTCATAATGACCTTAATATTCAGCATTACCAGCAACATCGCCGCCATCGCCTTTAGGATCATTATTATTGTATTTAACACTGACGAGTCAATTTTTTATTTGTCTTTCAGTTCGGAAACCACCCCCACCCAAAGGTTAGTTTTAATACTTTATCGGATTCTGAAAGATTTCCATAGTAGGGATAATTAAAGACCTAATGCGAAGAAAAAATCTAATCATGTATTTTTCCCCGGAATACATACTTACAATCATTAATAACTTGTACGAAATGTGCCTGCTACGGACGCTGGTCTGTGTCCGATTCTTTATCATCTAAATGACGTTAAATTTAGAATCATAAGACAAAGGACGATGCTTGTTATGTTCGTCGTTGCTGATTAGGTTTTGAATTTTCTCTGACATCTCAGACATTGAACTGGATACTCTCGCGCAATTAATTTATCATATAAATTATACGTCCGTTATGTGGTGTTATAACATTCGAATTTAACCAAAGTTCCACAGTATCAATAGTAACGTTTTTCTCGGTACCGATTTATGTCGCAGTTTCAGTAAATTTCAGCTTAAATAGATCACATAAATTAACAGAAAGTTCATGGGTTCCTAGCCAATTCACTATATCTGCAGTTCCAGTTTTGCAAAATCTCTCCAATCGTTTATAATACTTCATGAGTCATATATGTCTTTTATATTTTTCAGACAACCAGTTTTGGCGGAGTGAGAACATCTGACTTTAGTGACGTGATGATGAACGTCAGGCAGTACGTCTCTGCGGACATGACTGACGACTTCGATTCATATAAGCAGTCCTATGGTGTTTTAAAGTAGTTCTTGTGTTAAGTTACTTCTAAAGAACCTATTTATGCAAAAACTAAAATTGTACCAACCTTAAACTGGCATGTCCAGTCATTCTACCATGAATTATCGCGTACCAATTCTTATTTGCTTTAATAAAATTTAAGTAACCTTGCATACGTAACTTTTATGGAAATCATACCGAGTATATATAGCAAAGTGCTTAGTTACTAAGGTACTCGACATAGTCTGTATAAAAATCTCTCAAGTTCTATGCTATACTGTTCACACTCTTTTATTGCATATGTTTGTTTTGTTACTTTACGATGTAATGTCCTTTCCTTCATTTATCTATTGATATGATTCTAAATCACTCTTTCTATATAGTAAAACGGATATGAAATTCCCAATCCCTTTATTGATTTCTCGAGTCATATGATACCCCAATGGGGGAGGGAGGGAAATATTGAAGTCACTTTTTTCCGTCGTTCCATTCCAACCGTCGATTTGTCAGTCAGTCCCGAAACTAGTCCAGACTGCAACTTGCGTCGCGCGAAAAAAAACATGTGACTACCTTCAAGATCAAGGTCAGATTTTTAGGTCAAACGTCAAAATACTGCGCTTGAGTGTTCACAGTGGACGTTGACCGCGTAATACCTTAAGCATTCATTAAATGATATTTTAATAACATTTCGCAAATGTTCATCTATCTCTCGAAAGAACCACATATTTTAGATGAAATATTTGAGGTTCAGGAACCGATATCCGCTCATTAACAAAGGACTGCTGAGGAAAAGTATGCGTGAAATATGTTGACCGGAAAACCAAACAATCACACATGTTGAGTTCTCGCGTGCATACATTATCAACAATATGTCATGTTCATTTAAGGGCATTAGGTTTATGAGAAGAAATTCCGTTAAACTGCTGCGCATGTATGCCTTAAAATTGTATGTATTTATTTTCAAACGTTTGTGGTCAAATCCGTCGGGCAGATTTACAATTTACATCACCAACCTTAATTCGCTATGTAACTTTTAGGACGTAAAACCGTACGCTAGTGTCAAGCCAACTTCAGTGTCCACCTTAAAAGTGCGTCATATACCATGATTTTGAACACCGACGTGCGTTAACCTAGGAAGACAATGTTTTCACCAAACTTTGGTAATTAACACCATATTGCGTTGGATGTTTGTCGTTAACAATATTGACAAAGTGAAAAGCATTGGTACTTTACGATTATCAACATGCTCATAATCATCATATTCGGCATCAGCATCATCTGAAATGAGAATTTTCACTATCAAACCAAAATGCGTTCATTTTCACTAATTATATATACCACTGCCATAATACCGAATGAACTTTGAACTCGGAAGTTCGGTCGACACTAAAGTGTGGAGTTCCACAGCCATCTGTCGTGGTCGTACAGACCAGACAGGCTTAACAAACCTAGCTACATCCAGTGAAGAACCCAAACCTGAAAATAATTGTGTCTTGTTCTAAGAAAACTGGGCATAATGCATGAGCGTAAAGTGTCGTCCCAGATTAGCTTATGCAGTCCGCACAGGTTAATCAGGGACGACACTTTCCGCCTTAATTGGATTGCTAAGAAGAGACTTCATTTAAACGAAAAATGTCATAAAGCAGAAATTGTCGTCCCTGATTAGCCTGTGCGGACTGCACTGCTAATCTGGGACGACACTTTACGCACATGCATTAAGCCCAGTTTTCTCAGAACACGACGATATATTCCCAATTGTAGAATCTACTGCAAAACTGTATTGAACGTTTAAGGTGTGTACTTTTTTTGTCTGTGAAGCACAGCATTTAATGTTGTATACGGACATACGGTATATCAGCACTTATGGAATTTGATTCCGCATAATAGTAATTCATTACGATGCTAGATTTCGAACTGAACATATTATCAAATATAAGCAAATGTTGAACTTATCCGTATAAGATATCAAAACAAAACTGGCAGATACTTTTCCCCTTTGTTAGCAAATGCTTCTGTTTTCTGTAATATTAGTTACCCATAAATATGTATAAATTCTTGCTTTATTGGAAATTAGCTCTTTTCATGCTTGTTTTTTTTTAGTCCATTGTGTTCCCGTCAACTGCATTTTAATCAGTGTATTTACACTATGCAATCTTATGACTGGTATTCAGCTCAGACTGGATGTTTTTTGCATCCTTAGCGTTTTTGTTAGTTTAGTTTACATATTGGAATTCAAAATCAAATAAATCAACTACAAATGTGGCTTAATGCCAAATCAATGTTTACAAACTTGAATCAAAATTCCTGTTAGAGCCGAAACACGTATTATATCGTTAGGCGTAAACACTTTGCTATGTTGTTCATTGGCAAACAAGTGTATTGTCATGCGTACATAATTATATATTTACTTCTTAATGCTGTTCTTTAATGTTTGTTCATTTAAAAAAAGTGTTTAACCATTCAAGTGTTCATAACCTAAAATTTATTCAAACTATAACCTACATCACATATCGAATTTTTCTATGGCTATTAAAGTCCCACTAAATTGTGTATGTTTCTCTACGAACATAGTAATGTATTCAGTGGCGTAGCTGCTATTAGGCACAGCAGGCCCGGGCCTACAATTTCTTTTGAAAAATTAAACAATATAAATGCTTTAACTTCGAAAACCGCATTAAAATGTTGACATTGAGATTAAACAGTAAACTTTCAAAGAAAAACAGGCCAAAGTCTGATGTTCTCTTATTATTTGTCTAAATGTGCTTTAAATCTCTCCACAGTCGTTATAGGATTTAAAATTTTTCAGGGGGAGGACCCCCGTACCCCCCATTTTTATGTATCATTTCCGGGCCTACAGCTAATAAAATGCTAGCTACGCCCCTGGTATTCAAACAAAACAGATTATGATTTTCTATTCATGTATATTGAACGCGAGCAAAAAGTTGGCGTATAGGAAAAACTGTTTAAAGGGGCCTTTTCACGCTTTGGTAAATTGAAAAAAAATGTTTCAGATTCGCAAATTTTACTTGAAGTTATTATATTTGTGAGGAAACAGTAATAGTTAACATTTACTATGCTCTATAATAACAATTATGTGCATCTTTTGACGATTTAAAAACCTGAAAATTATAAAGCGTTGCAACGCGAAACGATTGTATAATTTGGAGAATTATGTTGTTGTCGTATTTTTCGGCGTGCTGTATTAAGCCAGCTTTTCACCGTGGCCTGACCTTTGTTAGCGTCCAATAAAATTCAAATAAAACTTCCCGCGGCCAAGTACAGATGAATACACTTCATTGACTGCATTGGCTGATTTGAGAATACGACTAGAACATTGGAAACATGTCCGCGTCTTTGTAACACTGTTTTACTGCGTGTTCAGCATGAAACAATTTTATATCTAATAAAAAGGCTTAATAGATAGAACAGTTTTACACTCAATCTCGACATCAATACAGTTTGTGCGTCCACCTTTTATTTTAAGAAGATTTTCAGCGCGAGAACGTTTGCACTTAAAGGCTATTTTCTCATATTTAGTACTAACTTCCATATTCCTGTCAACATGTTAACATGTTAAAGTATAGAGAGCAGTGGAAGCGAAGACTCACTTTAAAGGGACCTTTTCACAGATTTTGGCATTTTTTAACTTATTCATTAAATGCTTTATATCGATAAATGTAAACATTGGATCGTAAAAGCTCCAGTAAAAAATCAAGAATAAAATTAAAAAAGGAAAAGAACATTGCCCGGACCAGGTTTCGAACCAGTGACCCCTGGAGTCCTGCCAGAGTCCTGAAGTAAAAACGCTTTCGCCTACTGAGCTATTCCGCCGATTACACATATGTGATGTATTTTATACCTTATATAAGCAATCTTCGTAGTTTCACAAAATTTAACGACAAAAACAGAACTCTCCTAATTATTCAATCGTTTCGCGTTGCAACGCTTTATAATTTTTAGGTTTTAAAATCGTCAAAAGATGCATATAATGGCTATATTAGACCATGGTAAATGTTCAGTATTACTGTTTCCTCACAAATATCATAACTAAAACGAAAATTTACGAATCTGAAACAACTTTTTTCAATTTTGTCAATTTACCAAAGCGTGAAAAGATCCCTTTAATGCATTGCATTTCAACTCGCGAGGTATATCGGGTCAATTTGCGCCACTGTGTGTGAATGTCCGAGTTTACATACAGGTCATCGCTGCGTCTCTACCCTATGTGCTGATCGGAGTTCGCGGCCAGGAAAATAATCGTTACATAATAAAGACGCTATAGCGTGAACTAGGTGAACTGGAATTTTCTAGACCAGACAGATGTTAAATGAAGATATCCAGCGATATCATATGGTGTGTCAATAATAGATTATTTATGTGTTTTACAACAATACCATGATAAATATTATTTTTAATTAATTTAACAAGAGTTATGCCATCATATTGACTAATGAATTAAGCATGAGCGCAATGATTCTCGATACTGTTAAAAATCGAATCAAATAGCAACGCCAGACAAACCACTAAAACAGGTTTGTTCGAAGAACGCGCGTATAAATATTTAAAATATATACGGATACTTCGCGTGTGGCCGGTTGACTCATATGTTTTAATTTCACTTCCATTCTTCTTTTGGTTTTCTGTTTTGTATCTATACGTTTATGACCAGCAATATGTAATAATGTAAAATAAGCCGCGAAAACTCCGCGTATCATCCCGTACTGCGTTTGCTGCAGGTAAGAACTGCACAGAAAAAGACATTCGCTATCTTTGATCTCATTCATTGAAGTCTTTACCTTTCATTAACTGCAACCACAATCAACGCCGTATATCTTTTTTAAAGATATTTCTTGTTTATAATACGAGGATTGCATATATAAAATAAAAAATACATTTGTCATGGTATGAGAGCGGATGGTCTTATGGATAGAGCGGTAGACTTTTGCTCCATGGCTCCAGGGGTAACAGGTTTGAGCCCCGTTGAGGGTTACTTTTTTAAATTCTTTAATTGTATTCTTGTTTTTTTACTGGACATTTTTAGACCCAATGTTAACATTTATCAATATAAAGCATTAAAGGACAAACTTTAATACATGCCAATATCTGTGAAAAGGCCCCTTGAAACCTAATTGTTTCATTGATGTATTGTGTAAAATGTATGAAGGAGTAAAACTTTTACTGCTTGACGCACCATGAAACTTGTTATACAACCACATTGCTTATGTTAATGACATCACCTTGAAATCTGAATTTTGCACGATTTTAATAAGATTTACACGATTTTTTACGAATAAGGGGTCTGGGTCAGTATTTCCATATAAGCCTCGTTCTGAAAAATTACCGTAATACCTGCGCGTTAAGCGTCGTCCCAGATCAGCCTGTGCAACCCGAATAACTGAATCAGAGATGACCCTTTAATGGAATTTTTTGTTTAAAATAAGTCTTCTAAACGAAAATCATGCTTTGCGAAACATGTTGTCCATTAATAGCCTGTGCGAACTACACAGGCTAATCTGAGACTTCACTTGACACACATGGATTAAGACAAGTTTTCCCAGAACAAGGCTAATATACTTCTATAACCTTAACAATTTAACAGTATCACTTGAATTTAAATTAGGTGCTTCGATAACTTGTTATTTTTAAATCTTTATGAAATCCAACTATTTTAATGATATTTTTGTTCCTCATTTTAAAGTGATATTATGCGCATTTTTCACTGTTGTATTGAGCTGAAAAGAATTATCAGGTCAAAAGAGTTAGTTCAATATATTAACTACGGAATACCGTTAGGGCCATCGTGGTTACACATTAAAATCCAGAGGTCGGGAAAGCGAGAACGTAAGAGTACGATGACGAGAATGAGACAATACGATGACGACAATGCGACAATAGGATGGCGAGAATGCGGGAACCCGATAGTACGATGGCGACAATGCGATGGCGATAGTACGATGGTAACAATGCGACAGTCGTCAACGTATTGTCGCATTCTCGTCATCTAACTATCGCGTTCACGCCATCGCGTTCTTGACATCGTATTGTCGCACTGTCGTCATCGTTTTGTCGCATTCTCGTCATCGTACTCTCGCATTGTGGCCATCGTACTATCGCACAGACGCCAGCGTATTGTCGCACTGTCGTCATCGCACTATCGCGTTCTCGCATTTATCGCCAGCGTGTTCTCGCATTCTCGCCATCGTATTGTCGCACTGTCGTCATCGTATTGTCGCATTCTCATCATCGTACTCTCGCGTTCTCGCCCTCTGTATTTTAATGTGTAACCACTATTGCCCTAACGGCATTCCGTAGGTAACTGACCAATTATCTGCAACTCATCTTGCTAAAAGCTGTTAATAAAAATATCATATGCGATATTTTATATGACTGTACAGACCTCAAAGCCGAGCGGACCTGTCTTTTTATTAGGATCTGAGTTAGTGTTCGTGTGTCGTTTGAACGAATCTGCACTAAAACTAAATTTAGATTCACATCGTACATTTAATCATAGCTGTTGTCAGTTGTCAAAACGAAAGTACGCTTGATATTTATATGTATTAATTTTCTCTTTCCGGGACATTGATTTAGTATGTTGATGCATCATTAACAAATATAAGTGTATATGAAGTGAAAACACCAAAAATAAACAACGGTTGCGATAGAAGCCTCTAAACATAGCATATACTGTAAGATGCGCATAATATCACTTTAAATTACTGCGTCAATTAAAATCCTGCATGCGTTGCATCATTATTGATTATCTTCATGTTTATTAAACTGAAAATTAAATGGCATTTATGAAAGATTTTCAGCATATAATAACATATTCAAAATTGCGCGTTTAACCGGCAATCCTGTGGCATGTGTCGATGTTAAACTATCTCTTGTTCATATTACTCACACTTTATATTGTTTGAATATTTTTTGAAAATTTGGATATTAAAGTTTACAATAATAAATTTTGAGACGGTGATTGGACAAAAATGCATATAAATCATATAAGAAAATGTTTGTACAATAGTCCAGTCAATCTAGCCCAAAAATAGGCTTAACCTCAAAAGCCCCAAAAAAGGCTTAACCTCAAACAAATTGCAACAGAAAGTATGATGACTGATTACAGCATGACCGCTTTTTTTTCTTAATACATTTTGTCGGCTAAACAAAACAAGCAGTGTTCTTTAAAAACAATAATTAATCAAGTTTGGATCTTGATGCCCTACTTTCAAATTGTTGGTTCTTCTGTAATTCATCCTGGGAAATTATATTTTGATTTCAATACGATTTTCTACATTCCACATGAACGAATTCGCCGGGTCTGTCAAATATGGTATTACTTTGTTGTTTTGTCTTGCTCCGTTTATCGAACTGCACCATTTCTCTGTAAGCTTTGCTGCTCTTTTGCATCGCCTATACAGATGTTGCAAATTATGCACAGTTCCTTGTTACTTGACATTCTGAAATGAGACAAAAACGTGTATACATATAATACAAAAACACTCAAACTTTTAATTATAATAATTTAGAGCCAGTTTTGTAATATTTTTTTTCTAGCGAAAGTTAAATAACAAAAGATTTTATGGCATGAATAGGCTTCCGTAGTTTTTTGTTTTTCTCGCCACCGCTATAAATCGGTTTTTTTTAATAGAGGACAATAGCTTTATCAATAAAAACATAATATAATGACATGTTAAGAATAGATATGACACAAAACACAAAAGGAATGATTGAAGCTTCTTTTTAAAACGATACATTCATTTTATTATTTTTTTTTAGATTGTCATCAATGTGAAAACTCGAAAACACATTAAGCCTACATTTTTCATTTACGGACATTCCGTACCGTTAAAACCTGTATGCGCTAAAATATTAATTATTTAATAAAATATATTTATTGACTTATCTTTCTCATTCGAATTAGTCGATTTAATACAATTTTTCGGCTTTTAAGAAATTATCGAAACCCATGGCGAATCGATCAAATGCAGACGATGCTATTTGTGTGTAGATCGGGGTGTATTTCTACGGTAGTTTAGACGGTTCACAAAATATCTTTTAAAATGATTCAAATAAAATAATAAATTTTAAAACTTTCCCCCACATGAATTTTTCTAGATTTTTTATATGATTAATATATAGTGGATATTTGTTCATGTCAGTGTAAGATCGTTTGTTATTTCACGAGTGATCATGGAAAATATATTTTCACGAGTGGCGCAGCCTCCAGTAAAAAATATTATTTTTCTATGATCACGAGTGAAATAACAAACGATCTTACACTGATATAAACAAATTTTCTGTTTCTTTTATGCCCCTTTTTCAAGAAAATAATTAACAGCTGTTTTCCCTTTTGCTGAAAAGTTACCCTTTCTCGGAGTTTCTCCCGTGGCGTGCCTCAATACATTGATATGACGTTATTCCAGGGAAATTCTTCAGATAAACTCTTTTACAATGTAAACAAGCAAATTCGTTGAATTGATATCCCCCGCCAATATGCTTCTTGACACAAAAGTGTTATATTTGACACTCAAAAAAGCATTTTTTTCAAGATACAAAGAGCCATAACTCCGTTATTAACAGATGGTGTACAATGCCATTTGGCGTGCATCCTCCTCCTATTGATATACATACCCATATCAAGAAGTTTCAATGAAATCCGCCAAAGCACTTCCAAGAAATGGCTCCGGACACACAAAAAGCTTTTTATTTTCAAGTTACAAAGGGCCATAACTCCGTTATTAACAAATGGTGTACACTGCCATTTGGCGTGCATCATTCTCTTATCCATATATATACTCATACCAAGTTCCAATGAAATCCGCCAAAGCACTTCCAAGATATGGCTCCGGACGGAAAGACGGACGGACGGACAACGCCAAAACAATATCCCTCCGCCTAGGGCGGGGGATAATAAACGGTAAAAAAAGCATACAACTAAAAGAAAACGTGTTGGATTCGGTGGAATATCGATTTCGTTCACTCGTGATCATATAAAAAATATAAACAAGGATATAAACAAGGGAAGTACATCTTGATATGATAATCTAAAAATAGAAACAGGAATTCCGAAAATTGTTCTTTTCATCGGTGAACGAACAATTGTGTTATTTTCACTGATCACTGTTATTCCACTGCCAAAATGTCATATTTTATCACGAGGTATAGATCTAAAAGAAAATGCTTTAATCAACATATTTATGTACTCAGAAATTCTGTTGCAATTAGTTTGAGGTCAAAGTGTAGATTGACTGGACTACAATATACCAAACAACTTATGCCTACCGCCAACTTCCCATAAAACTACTACTACTACTACTACTACTACTACTACTACTACTGCTACTAATGCTGCTGCCAGCAGCAACAACAACTACTACTACCAGAATCACAACCACCACTACTACTACTACTACTACCACTACCACTACCACTACTACTACTACTACTACTAATCTACTAACTACCACGACATTCAGGGGCGTTCCTAGGCATACGGCAGTACACCCGTGCGTATGATTCAGTTTCAAACTTAAAAAAATGAACTCTTTAAATTCTAAAAATGCAATGAAAAGTGAGGGCTACGGTGGTTAGGGGTATATTTATGTAAACAAGCAAACAAGACTTTACCTTTATACTTTTTATGGTCAAAAGTATATTTGCTGTTGACAATGCTTAATGAAATATTTCCTTTTATCAGTCTTTTTCAATCAAGAAATTGATGAATAAAATTGCCAAAACGAGGCTGAAAGATAACACCAAAAAGCACCATCTAGATGAATTTTCCAAAATTTCCTTGGGGGAGACCCCCCCCCCCCCAGCAGGAGACCTCCTGCCGCACCTATCCCCCATTTGCAGCTTCGCTACTCGATCTCGATAGTGCGTATAGCTGAGATAGCCTCATGAACGCCCCTGACATTTACTTCTTGATTCTTGACACCACCGCTGACGGGATTCACCAACGCTAATGGTGAGCAAGCTCTCCCAATCCTCATTTCTACCAAAGACGTCTTCGAGTGCGTTGATAATGGCATCGGAACTGGTATTCTGCTCTCTATATCCTCGATGTATCTAAAATCGCGATGTATGTTGATTCGCGACCATTTTTGTTTTGATTCGAAATCTCGCGAGAGTTCACGGTTCGGTGATTTTAGTGACGTCACATTTACTACAAAGTGTACTCGATCGTATTTGCTGTCAAAAATGAAAACATGAGATTTAAACAGGTATTTATCACTAGGTCTTCGTAGATGTACCAAAATTTAACATTTTTTGTTATACCCATTTATATTACCATGGATATACAATATTTTCTTTGTTTATCAATAACTTTTTTTTTACTTTTTACATGTCGGCTACAAGTGTTTACGTCCATGAATGAAAGTCACGTGACTGAAATTTTATAGTAAGGCCAAGCATCTTAAAATATATGGTTTTTGAAACTCACACCTGTAACACCATTTTTTTGTTTATTTTAGAAACACCCACAGCCCATAAGGAAAAAATATCGACTTTATTCACCATCTTCTTTGATAAATGCTTTCAAAGCAGTGAAAGATGATGGAATGTCCGTTCTCAGAGCATCCAGGACTTATATGGTGCCAGAAAACACACTAAGGGACAGGGTTTTGGGGAAAGTTGACCCAGAAACAGTTGTAATGGGGAAGGTCCCATTGTTTGACGAGTTTGAAGAGGCCCAAATTGTAAACCATTTCAAAGCCATGGCTGATTTAGGTTATGGTTATACACAGCAGGAGTGTATTGATGTTGCTTCACAGTTTGCTGTGCAGTTAGGTAAGAGGACAGTTGACACACCCCTCTCCATGATGTGGATGAAAGGGTTTTTAAAGAGATGGCCAGAAATGAGGGTTGTTAAACCAAGAGCACTTGATCATGTGAGGGCCAAAATGGCAAGTGAAAAGATGGTGTCTAACTTCTTTGAAAGTTACCAGAAATGTTTACAGAAGCATGATCTCCAAGATAAGCCCCATTTGCTATACAATATTGATGAGAAGGGTGTATCAATTGATCACAAGCCACCATACATAGTAGCTAGTTCTAACTATCCTGCACAAGCTGTGACCTCTGGCAAAGGTAAAACAGTTACAATCATTGGCGCTGGCAGTGCAAGTGGTACAGCAGTTCCACCATTCTTTGTTTTCCCGGGCAAGCGGATGAACACTGACTTGTGGAAAGGGGCATCACCAGGAGCCAGTGGAACAATGTCAGAAAGTGGTTGGTCTAACACCCAGGTTTTCATTAAGTATCTGACCAAACACTTCATACAATTTATGCCTGGCAGGTGTGAATCCAAAATTATGTTGCTTTTAGATGGTCATAGGTCCCATGTATCATTAATTCTGGCAGAGTGGGCAAAGGAGAATGGTATAATTTTGTATGTTTTACCAGCCCACACAAGCCACCTGCTCCAACCTCTAGATGTAGCCTGTTATGGCCCGTTCCAACGGATGTACCATTCGCGATGCCACAAAATTATCCGTGAGACATCAGCTGCCATCACTCATTATAATGTTTGTGATATCGTCTGCCACGTTTATCACAAAGCATTGTCAGCAGAAAACCTTCAAGTTGGCTTTCGCAAAACAGGACTGTTCCCCCTAAATAAGGATGCAATTCCCAGGGAAAGTATGTTTCCAGCCCAAGTGTATCATTCAGATGACACTGATGATTCTGATTTAACTGTAGAGGGAGGGCTACAAATTGGACCTGAAAATGAACACACCAGCACTTTTTTTGAAACTGTTGAACAAAAAATAAGATCAGTAAAAAATCAAAAAGCTAAGAAACCAAGGAAAACGGTTAGTAGACTGGTGTCTGGAAAAGAACTTACCAGTAATGAGGTAATGGAGGCCATCAAAAATCATGAACAAAATCAAAAACCTATCTTGAAAAAATCTCAGGAAACACAAAAAGGTAAGCTCGCAGTAAAAAAAGGTAAGCAAATTGTTGCAACAACAGCACCTAGTCCAGTAGCAGGCCCATCTTGTGTTGACAGAGCAGTGGACTGTTCCAGTAACAGCAGTGACAGTGATGAGGCTTCTAATGAAAAATGTTGTGTTTGTCATAGATTCCAACCAAAGGAACTGTCCGGCTGTATTTCTCTGGCATTTGTTAAGTGGGTGCAGTGTGATGGTTTAAAAAATGGCATCCCATGCAAGCACTGGACGCACCTAACATTCTGCACACCTGTAAGGTGTGTCAGAAGGGGTGATAAATTCCTGTGCTGCCATTGCAATAGCAATGAAGAATAGTTGAAGTCCAACGAACGCTTGTAAATATGTTGTGTTGAGTTGTGTTGAAACATTTTTATTATTGTACAGTTGACACTCTTTATATGACTAATTAACATTACAACCCAATTACTCAATTCCATTGGCCTAAATAATAAACTGTGTGAATGACGTCAGAGGTCGAGACCTTACATTCATCTGTCAAAATGGCGGACACTGTAAACATGTTGCCAAAAATACTGTTGTTATGGATTAGATAGCGCGAGTTGCAGGAAATAAATATAGTCCATTTACTAATGAAATATTGGTTTCTTTCAACAAGGTAAGTTATACAATGCTTTAGTGTTTGTTTGTTGCTAATTTTAATACAAAACATTAACACCGCGAATCAACATACATCGAGGATATTATAAATCAAGCACCGTTTTTTCAGCAATTTGCTACTTTTGTGAAAATATTATTTTAAAAACAAACAAACGTCTACATTAAAACCACTAAGAATCGATACAAAATATATTTAATCTAGTCATATAGTGTATATAATTTATATTTACATACTTGTTTGCAGTGTTTTCGTGGAAAAATGGCATAAGACGGTAAGATGTAAAGCTGCAGAAATACATTAAAATCTTATGCCAGAAAGCGTTCACTGCTTCATGACGTTTACGTCACATTGGTACGAGGAAAAGTTGAAGCAATCACAAAGTGCTTTAAATACAATTGATGCTCAAATAAATTATTTTAGACGTCACGTGACCGCTGTGTTGTCATTACAACGTCCATTTTCACAACTATGGACACGATCACCTACCCTATCTCTGCGCTTCCCAGTACTTCCTTGACCTTGACATTATCTGTGACTGACCCCTGAGGAACAGTGACCTCCGATAATATGACATTCAGAACGTTGTGAGTACCTTTATCATTAACAAACACATGTGAATCTATTTTTCCCAGAGACTAGACAACTGAAATTAAAATCTACTGATGTTTGTTGATTTTTTTTAAAACTACACTCTAATAAGTATCAGTATAAAAGTCTCTGTTTCGTGACATCTTTCGGACATAAATGCTCGCTTAAATAACGTGAAAATATTTTACGTGGACTTACCGACCGACAAACCGAACCACAGAGTGAATCCCATATAGACTCAACATAAATCATTCTGTTTGAAAGACCTCTCTCGATTCTTTCAACTGGATGGAGACATATACGATATTAATATAGGATGCTTTTAGTAGACACCTTTTAATATAGTCTTTAGAAACCCACGTTGACTGGCCTGCCATCAGCCCCCCCCCCCCCCCGGCTTCATTACATCGGAGATGGTGGACGCTGAACGTCAGATCAGTATGTTCACGCGTACGGACACTGCGGACAGCGTCACGAGCAGCCTCACCGTGACCTCAATCACGACACCGGAATTCTTCGTGACGCGCTTTCTTAGCGGAACTTATATGAACTTGGGTACAGGTTCATTAAGTTATTCACAGTTTCTGAAAAAAAAACACGTTCAGGCTAGATCAGTTGGTAGAGCGATTGAATTAAAATCTCTTAATATTGTGTGGGATTTAATTATTTTATGGCCGTATTCCCCTTACATCTTATACAAGGACATTCCGCAGTTACTGGCATATGTATGGACACTAATTATTGGTAAAATAACGTTCCCTGGAAACGCGTTAGTAGGATTACCCGTTAAGTTTAGAGGTGCTTTTAAAAAGGATGTCATGTTTTTTGTATGATATTTTTATTCTGTATACGAGATTATCATCCCAACACAGTCTGACATCTGGCAGTTGAAGAACGACACGGTCAACTCGTACACGATCGTGGTTAAATGCTCCGACGGCAAACCACTGGACACTGCATCCGCCACCTTGGTGGTCAGTCTGTCACCGAACAAACAACCGAAAATCCCCCAATCTGCCGCCGTCGCTGTTTCGCAGACGACAACCAATAACGCCTTTATTTTCACTGTCCTATATTCTGATCCCGATTAAGATTACACCGTGAGTTTCACACGGGCCTGATGTCCGATCGTTTGTCCTTTAGACTGTAAGTGTGCAATGTTTTGAAGCCATATACAGCGAATTTATACCATTTCAATAATTCATGTAAAACGTGTCTTCAGTTTTAAAAATATGTTGGCCTTGTTGTTATTCGTCCGTGTTTATAACAAAACATTTAAAATGGAAAACAACGATGATGCTTATTCCATTTGAAACACAATCGATTTAGTGTTTCAATCATACATTTATAACAATTTGGACGTGGCGTCGTATAGTACCAACGAATAAGACGGCGATGATAGTTAATGCCTTTATGAGTAATGATTTGTATCACTTTATCGAAAACGCACTTATGTCAATTAGCGGAAATAACTCGCCTCTTGGAGAAGAGTTTCAATAAATGAAAATATCTTGATCTTATTTTTACTTTGGGGATAACGAAACACTTAATATATTATGATAAATAACCCATCTCCATCGGCTTTTTGGTCCGTTAACGTCTGTGCCGTGATGCGTTTCATATTCGAATTCTAATGTATACTAATGCCTTCAAAATGATATATAAATGAATATATATAAATATATAATGATCATCACTAGCAGCAGCAAAAGCACATTTATCAGTTCAGTCTTCGGTATGACATCCAGGGCATATTGATTTATAACTCAGTGATTTTTTTTGATTTTTTTTCTTACAGCCTGTGCCTTTTGGATTGGGAAAATAAGCGCGATAAACCATGAAATTGGGAAAAATAGCGCGATAAACCATGAAATTGGGAAACAAGATAAATGATTATAAGAACAGAATTAAAATTATTAAAGTATGTTTGACAGCATTTTATAAAGTACTAATTTAATGTGTTCTTACAATGAAGACAATGTTAAGTTAATATCCTTCCACATTCATATTGAACTTGCAATAATCTATATAGATTCTTAAATATACCATTTAATCATAACCTCTTTAACAGTAAGAATTTAATTCAGTATTCTTTTAAATTAAATATCATATGGTGAAAACAATAACACATATTTATAAAAAAAACGCTTTAGTGGTCTTGCTATGTTAATGATGTATTATATGGAGTTAAAATAATTGATTTCATTTCTTTACCTTTCAACATCTTGCACTTCAATGCTATTTCAGTAAACTGTAAAGCGTGACAAACATAATAAAGCAGAATATGCATATGAATCTGATTTTACACAGATCCACTAACATATAAATCATATCATGTTTGTCTCTTTCCATTTTCGAACGATACTCATCTTAAATGCATTAACTTTGTGAGAAACGGTAGACTAACTCCAATTTCCCAACACTGATTTCCGTGATGCATATTCACTGTGAAGATTTGTAATAAAAAGTTGTTGTTTTTATCTCAAACGTTATATTTTGCGTTAATTGACACACGCATTAAATTATTCCGTAATAACCATATGATATCCGTTGTTAATTTGAATGTTGTTTATAATTTTCGCCGCGCATCGCAAATTTCTCGTCTGCTTGCCGCCATCTTGGACGTGTGTAAAAACAGGCGTTTACGATCGGGATACATCGACTATCGTCGGTATCCTCCGCAATATAGAGAGAGATGTGGATAGCAACGTAAAATCGTATTCGGCTAAATTCGCGAAAAATACGTAAGTCAGTTGTTGTTCGGCGACGACTCAGCAACTCGATCGGCACTCGTTCGAAATTATTGCTAAATTACACTGTAATCTTATTGGCTTTATAGGGAAAATTTTGTCTTTTTTTGGGAAATTTTAATCAATTTTTTGGGAAAAAACGTCATTTTTTGCAATTGGGAAGCAGCCGAATATCGGCTGTAATTTCTGGCAAAAAAAATCACTGTAACTTCACCGTCACGTTGGTCAAGAATACTACCTTCGTTTACTATATCTAAAGTTCTTATTGTGACGGTTGTATAAAAATACTCGAATCTTGTGTTTGACATTACAATTTCTTATGTTGAATCCGTATATACCTTCTACTGATTAAAAGAAATCATGTTTCGTATACAAGCTATTAACTAAGGGTAATAAATCACATTTTAACATATGTGTGGTGTTGTTGTTGTTGAACAACTTCGAAGAAGTCAACATAATATTGACGGCATTTTTTAAATATAATGTCCAACAGAAAAAGCTACATGGAGTGATCATTTTTGTTAACTTAACAAGGATTTTACTGAAATGTTAATATATTCGGTTTACTGAATACTTGATAACACATAATAAAGAAAAGTTTATAACTATTAATTATATATGACAAAAATACAATTGGTCTGTGTACTTTGATTTATTGATAACTTATTGTCGATCTTCTTTCAACAGTGTTTGGACTTTTCAATAGTTATATGACATGCCAAGATTAAAAACGTGACAGTCTATAGAATACCATTCAAGATTCAATGTGTATTGCTATGCGGCCCCCGGCCCTTGCAAGTACAACTAGCATCGTATAGTCACGAAATTTCAATACACAGACAATGTATAAGCAAACATACATAGGTTGAATATTATTAAAAGAGAAGAATAATTAATATATTGTTCGATCTCATTTTTAAGAGGGATAAAGCGACGATCAGAAGATTTCTGGTAAAATAGTAACATTAAGACCTCAACTATGGGATTATCGCAAATCGCAATTTAGTTGTTCATTTTGGGTGAAGTTTTCATAACCCATTTTTTCTTTACCCCAAATATTGCTCACGACGACTACGCTTCGATATCTCGTTTCAAAGCAAACGTTCATTGTGAATGTTAATTTGTTTCTTAAATTTAGGATTAGGTAGTTGAGAAAGATATGAACGTCGATCGGCCAGCGATATATAGAGAATAACAGGTAACTGTCCCATCGTTTTGTAATATATCAGGCGAGGCTTAAGCTTAGAAAAATATAACGGCGAAGCTTGCCGAGCCGTTATTTTATTCGTGCCGAGTCTGATATATTATCAAACGATGGGACAGTAACCTGTTTTTCTGTTTATCATACCACATTTTCCTAAATATCTGCAAAACAATCCATTTTTTAAATTTAAAATGTACGGATCCTAGTTGATTTTGCTAATCCGTCTTTTAAACGTTGACATTCATGTAGCAACGGCGTTCGAAGAGACCACAGGCAGCAGTATCATAAGTTTGCCCCCTCCCCCCACGGGACCCTACCCCCCCCCCCCCATCCGAGCTTACCCCAGGGGTTCCAGATTGTTAAATGTACACCTATTGTGTATGGTTTGACTTTACAGCAACGAATATTGACAAAAATTCATAGTTTGAAAAAATAACCCTCGTATAGGTATTATATATACACAAGGTATGAAACGCACTTTATGCCTACTATTGCTGAAATATTGTGGAACACTGGACGTGACCTTTTTCATCGAAAACACACATGTTCCCATGCAGTTGCCGACAAAATGCAACTGGATTCGTTAAAAGACAGTAAATGCAACGAGAAGACACTACTAACCGATCTCCTGCTCGGCTAATAACTTTATTATTAAGAACGCTTAGGCCAAGGATCATGAAACTTCATAGGTACATTGATCATGACTCGTAGATGACCCCTATTGATTTTCAGGTCACGAGGTCAAAGGTAAAGGTGACCCGAAATAGTAAAATGGTTTCCGGATGATAACTCAAGAACGCTTATGCCTAGGATCATGAAACTTCATAGGTACAATGATCATAACTCGCAGATGACCCCTATTGGGGGGGGGGGTATAGTATGAGGGTGTGGTGGTCATTTATTAGATATTCTTTAATTTAAAAAAAAATAATGGGGGGGGGGGGAATTGAGGGGGATTCCGGGGGGGGGGGGCATGATTTGGGTGGAGTCTATAGTGGTATGTCAGGTAAGAGTTGTTTTGTCAAAGTATCAATCGAACCAAATCATAAATATAGAAGTTATGGCAATTTTAGCAAAATTTAATAATTTGACCTTGAGAGTCAAGGTCATTCAAAGGTCAAGGTAAAATTCAACTTGCCATGTACTGTACCCTCATGATAGCATGAAAGTATTTCAAATTTAAAAGCAATAGCCTTAATACTTTAGAAGTAAAGTGGATCTAAACACAAAATGTAACCATATATTCAAAAGTTACTAGGTCAAAAAAAGGTCCATAATACGGTAAAAATTACAACCAGAGTTATGCAACTTGTCCTTTAATGTTCCCTTATGATAGTTTGCGAGTGTTCCAAGTATGAAAGCAATATCTATGATACTTTAGGGGTAAAGTGGACCAAAACACAAAACTTAACCAAATTTTCAAGTATAAAGGGCCCATAATTCCATCAAAATGCCAGTCAGAGTTACATAACTTTGCCTGCACAGTCCCCTTATGATAGTTAGTAAGTGTTGCAAGTATGAAAGCAATAGCTTTAATACTTTCGGAAAAAAGTGGACCTAAACACAATACTTAACCAAATTTTCAATTTTCTAAGAATAAAAAGGGCACATAATTCTGTCAAAAGGCCAGTCAGAGTTACATAACTTTGCCTGCACAGTCCCCTTATGATAGTCAGTAAGTGTTGCAAGTATGAAAGCAATAGCTTTGTTACTTAAGGAATAAAATGGACCTAAACACAAAACTTAACCAAAATTTTCAATTTTCAAAGTATAAAAAGGGCACATAATTCTGTCAAAATGCAAGCCAGAGTTATCTAACTTTGCCTGCCCAGTCCCCTCATGATAGTAAGTAAGTGTACCAAGTTTGAATGCAATAGCATTGATACTTTATGAGAAAAGTGGACCTAAACGCAAAACTTAACCGGACGCCGACGCCAACACCGACGCCAAGGTGATGACAATAGCTCTTTTTTTTTTCAAAAAATAGATGAGCTAAAAAATATATCAGGCAACGTTATATCAGGCAGATATCAATGCGGTGGTATGATAAATAGATAATAATGAGACATGTAAACGTCAAGCCAACTAAACAACGACTATCTGTTACCACATCAACCGACCTGTTTGGTCAGCAAAAGATATTCAATTAAACGTGGACAATTCCATATGGGAAAAAACAGGTTTGAAAACTAGTTGGCGACCTACAGCCATCAGCGATACATTTGGGCAAGAACAGAGCTAACATATATGCGACACTTTACTAGCTTAAAAGCAAAACTTAAGCCAGTGAAAGAAAACGAGGAGTCATTTTATTACATCATTTAATTGCACTAGAGTAACGCACATTGTCGGTTGCTCTTTTTTCAGTTTGTCTGATTGCATCTTAAAATTACTTGATAAAGCACAGAACCACAAATTACTTCCTAATATATGAAATGTATTTCCTTATAGTTGGATATAACATATCTTAAAAGTATGTAAAATTACATATAATTATTTTTGTTATTAGTATACTTATTATTATAATCATTTGAATAATTATGCATCCTTGCATCAGTTATATAGACGTTAATGTTGTTTTAACGGTTAATAATAAAAATGTGTCGCAGAGATACAAATGTCTTGGTAAATATTACAAATTTTCCGTTTAAACAATTCTTATATAGGTTCAACCTAGTTGTATCCAATCAATTGTTTCAGCTTATTGTATACACACAGGACCAGTATCACAAAAAAAACATGGATATGAACAGTATAGTGAGCCACCATGATAAGCTGCTGCCGCCCGCTCAGAAGTTCCCATCGATAGACGAGGATCCGAATATATTTTGAGGATTTTATGAAGAAAAATGGAAATATTATATATCATATTGCATTGTACACAACCAATATCATATGGAATGTCGTTCAGGTCCATTTAAATACTTTGTGAACGTTTTGTTAAATGCTGTTTCTACCTTTGATTATTACCACCTCCACCAGAACAATATCCCTTCATTGATTCACCCCCGATACCACTTCCATCAGTACTATCAGTATTATTCCGCGTCAATGATCCACCCCTGTACCAAGTCCGCTAGTTAAACTTCCCGTGATTGATTGGTATCCGATAATGCTTTCACTAGTTACCCTTCCCGTCACTGATCCGCCGACCTTGAAGGATGACCTTGACATCGACTTTTACCACGCAAAACGTGCAGCTCCATGAGATACACAAGCATGCCAAATTTCAAGTTGCTATGTTCAATAATTAAAAAGTTAAACAAGAGATGTGTTCGTCAGAAACACAATGCCCCCTATTGCGCCAATTTGATAAAAAAAATAAATTTTTTTCTTTGACCTTGAAGGATGACCTTGACCTTCCACCACTCAAAATGTGCAGCTTCATGAGAATGCCGCTTTGAAATAAAAAAAAAATATTGACCTTTGACCTTGAAGGATGACCTTGACCTTGAACTTCCACCACTAAAAATGTGCAGCTTCATGAGATACACATGCATGCCAAATATCAAGTTGCTATCTTCAATATTGAAAAAGTTATGGCCAAAGTTAAAGTTTTCGGACGGACAGACCCCATATATTTGACATTTGACCTTGACCTTCCACCACTAAAAATGTTCAGCTCCATGAGATACACATGCATGCCAAATATCAAGTTGCTATCTTCAATAGTGAAAAAGTTATGGCCAATGTTAAAGTTTTTGGACGGACAGACGCCATATATTAGACATTTGACTTTGAAGGATGACCTTGACCTTCACCTCTCACCACTAAAAATGTGCAGCAGTGTGAGATGCACATGCATGCCAAATATCAAGTTGCTATCTTCAAAACTGAAAAAAGTTATGGCCAATGTTCAAGTTTTCGGACGGACAGATGCCATATATTTGACATTTGACCTGGAAGGATGACCTTGACCTTGACCTTTCAACACTCAAAATGTTCAGCTCCATGAGATATACATGCATGCAAAATATCAAATTGCTATCTTCAATAGTGAAAAAGTTATGGACAATGTTAAAGTTTTTTCAGACGGACGGACAGACTGACTGACATACTGACAGACAGTTCAACTGCTATATGCCTTTGACCTTGAAGAATGACCTTGACCTCGACTTTTTACCACTCAAAACGTGCAGCTCCATGAGATACACAAGCATGCCAAATATCAAGTTGCTATGTTCAATATTAAAAAAGGTAAAAAAATAAAATAATAGTTTACCTTTGACCTTGAAAGATGACCTTGACCTCGACTTTTTACCAAGCAAAACGTGCAGCTTCATGAGATACACAAGCATGCCAAATATCAAGTTGCTAAGTTCAATATTAAACAAGTATCGTTGGAAACGATGGATGCTTCCCGATGATGCGCTTTGTCAATCTATGTGTTAATAGCCACCTAATAAAATCTATAATTAGCCTTGGTGACCTTGACCTTGAACCCAGTGACCTCAAACCTCAGCAAAAGGTAGAGGTCCATGCAAGGTACCTACATGCCAAATATGAAAGAGATCGGTAAAGTAGTGAAGGCCCTATGAGAAACTGTAACAAAAGCGTGACGGAAAATCTATTATTAGCCTCGGTCACCTTGACCTTGAACCCAGTGACCTCAAACCACATCAAAAGGTAGAGATCCATGCAAGGTACCTACATGCCAAATATGAAAGAAATCGGTAAAGTATTGAAGGCGCTATGAGAAACGGTATCAAAAGTGTGAGGGAAAGAAGTAAGGAAGGGAGGAAGAAAGAAAGGACAAACTGGCAACTATATGCTCCGCCGAAATTTTATTTCAGGGAGCATAAAAAGGTAAAAAAATACAATAATAGTTGACCTTTGACCTTGACCTCGACTTTTTACCACGCAAAATGTGCAGCTCCATGAGATACATAAGCATGCCAAATATCAAGTTGCTATGTACAATAATTAAAAAGTTAAAAAATACAATGTTATTTGACCTTTGACCTTGAAGGATGACCTTGACCTCAACTTTTTACCACTCAAAATGTGCAGCTCCATGAGATACACAAGCATGCCAAATATCAAGTTGCTATGTTCAATATTAAAAAAAAAAGTAAAAAATACAATGTTTGATGACCTTTGACCTTGAAGGATGACCTTGACCTCGACTTTTTACCACGGAAAACGTGCAGCTCCATGAGCTACACAAGCATGCCAAATATCAAGTTGTTATGGTCAATATTAAAAAATTTATGACCAAACTTTAACGAAGGTTAAAGTTTTAGGAAAGAAAAAAAACAATGATATTTGACCTTTGACCTTGAAGGATGACCTTGACCTTTATTTTTCACCACTCAAAATGTGCAGCTCCATGAGATACACATGCATGCCAAATATAAAGTGGCTATCTTCAATATTGCAAAAGTTATAAAAGTTTAACCAAGGTTAAAGTTTTGTCACACACACATACAATGACTGACTGACACAATGACAGACAGAAAGACAGACAGGCCAATAACAATATACCCCCGATCTTTCGATCCGGGGGCTTAAAAATGGGGGCTTTTATTAATATTTACCATTATGAAATGATTTTTTTGCAATTTAGCAGCCAGGATAGCGTTGTATCAATGTATAACGCACACAAACTTTTTCATTTGAAATTTGGAGGTAAGAAAAATGCGCGCTATAAAAGACAACATACGGTAGATGTGTCAAAACAGCCCCATGGGTTTTACTAGCAAAACGACCCCTTCTACTTATCAACAAGCACAAAGACCAATTAAAGTATAACCGGCACTGGCACTGAGCGCTGGTTCATCAGTATGAGAATGGGTGTAAACAAAACAGCACAAATAATGAAGCAAATGAGCAATTGTGCAGGAATATCTAGAAAACTTACCAACCATTCAGCCAGGAAACACATGAAGCAGAAACTGTAAGATATTGGATGCTGATCCACTGATATTATGCAGTTAAGCAGTCACAAGAACGTACACAGCATCATAAACTACAGCAACATTTGTCTCAAAACGGAGAAAAAAATGATCAAGTAATTTGTCAGGCACTCAAATTTCGAAAAGCAATTAATCCATTATTTAATCAAACCTATCTCACAACACCATGCAAAACTAAAACATCTTCATTTCAACTTCTTTGTCTCACTCATTACTGTCAGCGTTTCTAAATCCTGCACAAAATCAGCTTCCTGAGGAAGTTTCAGCAACTGCAAATCCAGAAACAGTCGTGTTCCCACTTTGAGTCGACAGGTAGAGGGCTGTTTTTCAGGGCAACCGGGAAAATGATTAAACGTTTACTACAGATATTCATCTCAGATGATGTAAAAACAATCTAATATAAATTCGAATGTAAACATGATGTTAAAATCCTGTTTCATTTTGTTATTGATTTTAATTGTTTCAATTTTTCACATAAAATGTACGCTTTGAAAAAAGTCATTTATAGCTAGTATGTACAAGTACATGCTGAATGTGTTATTATAAAAAATATTGTGCATGTATTTTTAGTGAAGAAGTTATAATTTAAAGTTTTGATTTCTCGCTTCAATTTTTGGGGGGTTAAATTATGTGCGGTTAAAGGTTCTTCTTTATTGTTTACTTTTGAACTATTTTTAATGGGTAAATATGCACATACGCTAGCGGATGTTATTAGGCCGCTTCTTATATGCATATTTTACTACTGTACATTAATAAAATTTAGGGTTTATTTTTAGTTATTTTGTTTATATTTTCTATCAATAGTGACTTATGATATAATGTCATATGAGACTTGTTAAATATGTAGGGTGAAAAGCTTGGAAAGCCATGCCTTTTCTACCCCATATCAGCCTTATCTGATATTGCATGATATCAAAAGTCACCAACCATATATTTTCTATTTACTAACAGCATTTTATATGGATTTGGACAACTACATGTACAATGTTATGTGCATGAGCAGAGAGTGCTTGTACAAATTACAGCATAATTAGGATAAAATTTATGGATTGTCAGTAACTTCACTGATTAATTTATGTTTGTTATAATATTAGCCTTATCTTCACTAAATAAAGATATATAAAATGAGGTTTATCATATGTTCTCTTATCTTCAAAGCACTCTTGACATTAATTTGTTTTTAAGTTGCTGTTTTTATAAATGTTTGAAAAATAATGATGGAATAACGTGAATACTACAGGCACAAGTAATGGTAATAGTGATGCACTACATGTAGATCATCAGAAATGATTTCCAATCATTTCCAGTCATGTGTCTATGACCCTATGGCCGAGAATAAATACTAGTTGGGTTTTTTATGCAATAGAAATAATTTATTTTCTATTTCATTAAATAACGATATTCATGGTATTTTCAATTTTGTTGTTAAATTGTTATTTTCTTATTAGGGGAGAGAAATTCAGGACAGCTTTTAAAAACTGAAGACCCTTCCTGCAGTGTTTAATGGTGCCCCGTTCATGGCATTAAGTGGTACATTGACAAGCAATCTGATGAAGGTGCTGTCAAACATTTTGGGTATCAGCAACCTCATCACAGTTCAAGAAAGCCCTGGTTGTACAAATATTATCCTGAAAAAAATCACAAGTCAAAATCTGGTGACACTAATAAAATGTATGAAGCAATTTTCAAATAAGAATGTGATCACCTTAGACAAGACCCATAAAATTATCAAGTTACACTCCTGTTCATGCCTTTGTACTTCATAAGCCAGGCAGCAGCAAATCTAAAGCATTTGTTTGAATATGAGGATTAAAAACATCTTGCTTTGCAATGTTGTTTTCAAGACAATATAATATTGTTTATATTGTTGAAGGAACACAAATTGAAAATCCAAGAATAAGACTTGTTCATACATCATCTGTTCCTGGCATAGGGTTTGATCCCCCAAGTGAGAATTGGATAATACAAGCACGACAACATCATAACCTGTCCCAATACCTCCAGAAGATAGGGAGAGCAGGTTGAAGAGGTAAAAACAGTACAGCAATACTACATTACCAACAAAGAGACCTTGTACAATATGATAATTATTATGATTAATTAACAATCAATTCACAGATAATGACTAATGAACTCTATTTTAACAATGAATTCAGGGTCCATGTTTTTCAGCATAATGTTTATGTTCATATTTATCATCATTTATTGTAAAATTTGAGTAAATTATGCTTTATGCGATATTGTTCTTGAAGTATGACCGTGTATTGTTAAAAGATGATTAGATACTTAGAACACCTAGTGTTTCATCCAGGCTGTTTTAGCGTGGCGCGGCGCCACGCCGCTTTTTTTAAGCGCCTCGCTGCCCCTTTCAAAGCAAATCAGCGCCACGCTGCCCTTTTCAAAGGCCGCCGCCCTGTTTTCCGCCTTGCTCGACCTTACTGATAACATCTTAATTGCCTCTTAACCAAGCTTCTAAGCCGACTATTATCAGCGAAGATTCGCGCAGTTGTGCATTCGTCATGTGTGAATAACCATGTGTCAATATCAATCGATAATTTCAGTGGCTTTGTAATACTAATCGGTCCGGATACAATCGTGTACAGTTACTTAGGAGACTTGATGAAAACCTCGATGTATTCACGTGGAATTGTGCATTTCATGCATAATTCAGTTATAGCAAAACATTTATTTTTACGTGTAATTATATTTTAAAAAAAACACCAGTTGTATCTGTAAAATATTGATTTGATTTCAATTACAGCAAAACAGTTTTAAGTTAATAACAAGGGCTGTTTGTAAAACATGCATGCCCCCCATATGGGCTGTCCGTTGTAGTGGCAGCAATTGTGTGAATACGATTTTTGTCACTGTGACCTTGACCTTTGACCTAGTGACCTGAAAATCAATAGGGGTCATCTGCCAGTCACGATCAATGTACCTATGAAGTGTCATGATCCTAGGCAAAACCGTTCTTGAGTTATCATCTGAAAATCATTTTACTATTTCCGATCACCGTGACCTTGACCTTTGACCTTGTGACCTCAAAATCAATAGGGGTCATCTGCAAGTCATGATCAATCTACCTATGAAGATTCATGATCCTAGGCGTATGGGTTCTTGAGTTATCATCCGAAAACCATTTTACTATTTCGGGTCACCGTGACCTTGACCTTTGACCTAGTGACCTCAAAATCAATAGGGGTCATCTGCGAGTCATGATCAATCAACCTATGAAGTTTCATGATCCTTGGCGTATGTATTCTTGTGTTATCATCCGGAAACCATTTTACTATTTCGGGTCACCGTGACCTTGACCTTTGACCTAGTGACCTCAAAATCAATAGGGGTCATCTGTAAGTCATGATCAATCTACCCATGAAGTTTCATGATCCTAGGCGTATGCGTTCTTGAGTTATCATTCAAAAACCATTTTACTATTTCTGGTCACCTTGACCTTTGACCTAGTGACCTCAAAATCAATAGGGGTCATCTGCAAGTCATGATCAATGTACCTATGAAGTTTCATGATCCTAGGCCCAAACGTTCTCGAGTTATCGTCTGACAACCACCTGGTGGACGGACCGACCGACAGACCGACATGAGCAAAGCAATATACCCCCTCTTCTTCGAAGGGGGGCATAAAAATTAATTTACAGGGCTTGCACTAAGCGGCGTACGGCCGTATATTACGCCTGATAATTGTTTCCATACACCGATTACAAAACCCCATGACGTCCACTGTACTTCCTGAAAATTGGCCATACGCCGAAAGTAGCAACCCGTGACATATTAAAGCTGTCGATTAAAATAACGCTCCGCCTCCTATCCAATACAATTGGCGCAGGCTCACAGTAGATGTGTGTTGATGAATTGTAGCAGACGACAATCTTAACACGTTTGCTGTTCATGGTTAGGCAGACCGCGCTTAGGCCACAATTAAAATATTGTTGGTTTGCCCTTTACCGACCCTAAATTTTACAGGTGGGTAGGTAGGTAGGAAAATTATTTTATTTTATTTGAGAAATTATATTTGTAATACACTAATAGTCTATGAATATTTAAAACACTGTTATTAAAGCTCTATTGGTTATTGTCGGCTCGGGTACTACTTACATGTATCCCGGGTACCCTTTAGTATACTTACATGTACCCCGGGTACAGTTAATATACTTAATATTTAAGTCGATATTAGACTGTACCCGAGGAGTATTTCCTCCCCAAATCCGATGTTGTAAAACGCGCTTTCGATTAGCTTAAACAAACTTCTCTTTAAAAAATTGCATCAACATGCTTTTTGAGTATGAGTTTCGATAATATAGAAGGCCATTTTACAGAAAATTTATATAAATGTCAATATAATTAAAATTTGAAAAAAAATAGCCAACAACGACCGATTTAGCGTCAAATTTCCCGGGTACGATTAAGTATATTTATCGTACCCGGGGTACAAGTAAGTATACTTAAGAGTACCCGGGGTACATGTATTAAGTAGTACCCGAGCCGACAATGACCAATCGAGCGTTATTAAAGCACTGTTGCAGTGTACGAAGCCCTATGTAGCTTTACATTATCTTGTTTGCTGTTTCTTGCATATATCAATATCAAAAGTATGCTGGTGTGTTATAACATCAAATATGTGTTCATTATGATATGATGTTAATTGCTCAAATGCATTTGTCATTATTTAACTGCCAGACAGCTTTTATTTTTAACTTCAACCTTTCCCTTGAATTGGGCTTAATAAGCATGCAACAAGCATTGAAAGAGTGTAGAAAGACAGCCCAAAGCCTTGAATGGAAAAATTCAGACATGGATAAAGACCGTCACATTTTACAGGCCAGACTTGCCTACCAGGAGAAACAATTCACAGGCCAGTTGAAATTTTTACAGGCCTCAATTTCAAGTGTTTGACCGGTTAGTGCATAGTCTCTGCATGGCAAAGTAAATTCACGGAAAGGCAAACTGAACATAAGCATTAGTTCTTCTTGAATGCTCTGAGCTTTAATGAGTACATTCGTACAGCTCAGAAGGTCAATAGCTGGGAGTTGTATTATTGCAAATAACATTAGCATGAAAACTTGATTTGGGGAAATAAATTGAGCGTGTTAGTTTCAGTTTGTGGATATATTAACGCTTTAAACATATATACTTGAGTGTTGTCGATGCATTTAGCTAAGAGACATTAATATATTAAATAAGTTTACCTTTAAATATCCATTTCACTAACATGCCATTACAGTAAACTGTTTAGAGTGGCAAACATAATAAAGCAGAATATGCACATGAATCTGATTAAACACAGATCCACTTGCATATAAATCTAATCATGTTTGTCTTTTATTTTGCATTTTCGAACGATAATCCTGTAACTGTTAGATGTATTTTTCTATGGGAGTAGACTGCATTTCAATTTTCAAACACTTGTTCTGTGACATTCAGTTCATACATTTTCAAAAAAAAGAGTTTTATTTGTATCTAAAACGTATGCTTCATCATAGAATGACTCTTTTTACTAATTATATGATGTCCGTCGTAAATTCGATAGTTATTATTTAATAAGACTACTTTCGCGAACCAATAGTTAAGAATGATGTCGTTCGGCCATTTTCACGGAACACCGCCGATCGCGATGCTGGTTATAGACGCTTGCATTACTGTGTATTCTGGGGTTATGAAATTCCAACTATCGGAGCAACCTAGATTGGTCAGGGGCGATAAGAATGGACAGGGATATAAATATGCGCACAAATAAATATTGCAGTCGGCTCTTTTATGATCGGCGAAAAAACGAAAAAAAAAATACGTTTTCAGAAATCGCAATAAAAATTTTTGGGTCGGGGGGTAAAAAGTGGGTCGGTCGGTAAAGGGCAAACAAACTTAATTTTAATTTAGGCCTTAATTGGAGCACATGCTTGTTTATTGTAACCATGTTTTGATTACAATAACGTGTGATTGTCTGCAAAGAAGTTGATACCCGTCTTGGACCCTGTTTGGCCAAAAGTTGTTAATTGTTGTAACAGTAGTAGGCCTGCACCATTGGTTCAATTAAGAACATTATGACCCGTTTGTAACTTGTCAAAATATGTTAATTGGCAAACACAGATATGAATTTAACAAAAATATTGAACTTGTACCTCTTATCATTAGTGTTTAGAATGTCGCAACGTACGCTTTCCGATTTTGGCATTCCACTTTCGAGGAAACGTAAATTAGAAATTGAGAGAAGGATAATGTAAAATTCTGTAAAAAACAACAACAAACAAATGAAAACAATGTCATTACGCAGAACTTTCTGACTATTCAACAAAGTGTTAGTGTTTGTGAATCTCCATTTAAGATGCATATAAAGGACTTGTTTGTGCCATGTGTGTAACGTTTTAAATATAAATAATAATAAGAGGGTAACTCATTTAACAGTATTCTAAGACTTCTTTGAAAAGCTATAGTTTGTATAAGATATATATCCTATGGTGTTTAATCTTGTTTTTTTGTTACTACATGAAAATATAAAACACATAATAAAACACATAATAAAATATACATTCTGGATTTTGTTGGTTTAATTATTCAACAATAAATTTCACAACTATACATACAATGTTTGTGTGTAACAAAGCTTGTTATTAAGTCACTATACAGATAAATGTGTGCCCTTTTTTTGGATGTCGCGCGCTAAAGTGCCCTTTTTTGAAATTTTGCACCACGCCCCTTTTCCTTCCTGTATAAAACACTAACACCTCTAAGCAACAGTAATAAATATCATATGTAAGTGTTTTGAGCCTCTTAGGGAACTCTGATGTACCATGGGTCTAGAAAAACAAGACTCATCATTTAGTTCATGATGATCTTGCAATATATTATATTGCAAGTTTATGTCTGACAAACTTTTTTTGAGACTAAATAAAAGAAAAAAATAAATATAACAGTCAATCTTTCTTTAAAGGCTTTTGGTTTACATATGTTTAAAATTTTCAGGTTGATCCGGCTCCGTTTACCACAATGCAGCATCTGTTTGGTAACAGAAAGAAGAAGGTTGACTCTGTCACACCATCCGGCATAGACGCTCTTCAAAGTGAAGAGACTCTGAAGGCATTATTTCAGGCTTGCCCCGGCGCGTCCTTCAGCTTTTTTTCCTGTATGTTCCCGGGGCAAAGGAACCCTCTACAGGTTAAAAAAGATTCCTTGCCATTCATGGCCATGAGCTTTTACAGGGAAGATAGTATAGAAATGTCACACATTGAAGTCCTTAGCACAGAGGACAACCTGATTGTTAATACTAAGTTAACAAAAGATCAGGTAGTTGCTCTGTACAACAAGACTAAGACCCAGAACATTTCACCACCATGGTATAATAATAGGTGAGGTCGCATAACAGCCTCAAAAGCCCATTAAGTCTTGACTTTGAGGGACACAATATGCAGAGACAACCTGGCCATGCAGGTAATAAGGTATAGGTCATACAACATAAGCAACAAGGACAGCATCAAGTGGGGACTTGAACATGCATCTCAACTTTGAGTATGTGCAGTCAGGTTTCATCATGCATCTCAACTTTCAGTATGTGCAGTCAGGTTTCATGGTGTATCAGACACATGCCTTCTTTGGTCCTTCAGGTAATAGTTATTAGTGCAGCTGTTGCGGAACATGAGAGATTAAGTGTCCCTATAAGCACCATGGATCCACAATACAAGAGGCTGCAATATTTATAATTTTGTATTGATGACAACACGCAACTAAGAATATCAGTGAAACTGATGGATGCTCCCCGATGATGCACTTTGTCAATCTATGTGTTAATAACCACCTAAACAAATCTATTATCAGCCTCAGTGACCTTGACCCCAGTAACCTCAAATTTCTTCAAAAGGTAGAGGTTTATGCAAGGTACGTACATGTCAAATATGTAAGAGATCAGTAAATTAGTGAAGGCGCTATGAGATACTGTAACAAAAGTGTGACTGAAAAATGTAGTATTAGCCTCGGTGACCTTGACCCCAGTGACCTCAAATCTCATCAAAAGGTAGAGGTCCATGCAAGGTACCTACATGCCAAATATGAAAGCGATTGCTAAAGTATTGAAGGCGCTATGAGAAACGGTAGCAAAAGTTTGACGGAAGGAAGTGTATTACTAGCCTCGGTGACCTTGACCCCATTGACCTCAAACCTCATTAAAAGGTAGAGGTCCATTCAAGGTACCTACATGCCAAATATGAAAGCGATTGGTAAAGTATTGAAGGCGCTATGAGAAACGGTAGCAAAAGTGTGACAGAAGAAAGTGTATTACTAGCCTCTGTGACCTTGACCCCAGTGACCTCAAACCTCATCAAAAGGTAGAGGTCCATGCAAGGTACCTACAAGCCAAATATGATAGCAATTGGTAAAGTATTGAAGGCGCTATGAGAAACGGTAGCAAAATTGTGACGGAAGGTAGTGCATTACTAGCCTCAGTGACCTTGACCTTGACCCCAGTGACCTCAAACCTTATCAAAAGGTAGAGGTCCATGCAAGGTACCTACATGCCAAACATAAAAGCGATTGGTAAAGTATTGAAGTCGCTATGAGAAATGGTAGCAAAAGTGTGACGGAAGGAAGGAAGGAAGTAAGGAATAACGGAAATACAAACTGGCAACTATATGCCCCACCAAAAATATTTTCGGGGAGCATAAAAACTGAACATGAGTACTATATGCAAGTACAGTTCCAACTGTTTGTGTACAAGGCCCAATTTTGTGACTTTGTCATCATGACACAGCCAGCCACTGGAAACTCTATGCTAATCGTACACATCTTTAGGGAAAACACTTTTATTGCAAACCTTGCAAAATGTTTTCGAGAATTTGTGCAGAATCGCCTTTTGCCGGAAGTAGTGCCTTCCAGCATAAATTCCAAGTTATTAACTATACTTGTTTTCTTTATTTTTTGTTGTTGTTTTTTTTAAATTAAAAGCGTATTACAAAATTCTAGCTACAGCTGTATAAATATAGCAGTGTAAAGGTATTTCTTAGAAATCCTTTGTCATGATAAAAGCACGCAAAAAGTATACTTCACAATGTTAATTGCTAAATTAAATTTCGTAGCACAGAGATCATTGATCTACTTTTTTTTTGATTAAAGTGTCATAATGCTTTTGAACAAAATATATAACAAGCAAATTTGAATAATTGATATCCCCCTGTCAATTACATTTTGTTTATGGATGGGTGCAAATCCCAGAATATATGGTATAGTCCTTAAAAACAATTTAGTGTAGGGTAATTGTTTTTGTGCACTGCAAATTTCCTCATTGATATCTTAACATCCTTGAAGTTTCATTTGGAAGTCTTGAAGTGTATCTGATATACATTGTATGGCCTTGAAAAGTAACATCATACAAAAAAAGAAATATTAGTGTCTTATTGTATTTCTATTACATCTAAAATACATCTAACAAAGTATATAACTATAGTTAATATGATCTTGTTTTTCTAATTTAAATTATTATAAAGAGTTTTTATAAAGATAAAACTACATGATTTTGCCCTATCCAAATGTCGCCAGCCCTATTTCCAAAACGGTGAAAAAAGCACTGCATACATTCAGAGCGGTGCGATGTACCGCCCTGCCAGCACGGATCAGGAGGATCAACCTGCCATTTGAAAAAGAAACATAAAAATGATGACGACTTTCTTCCATGTGGCAGCAGTACTTCGGAAGTGTACATGAACTTATCAAATGGAATTAAAAGTAAGGACACAATTGACATATTAAACAATGCCATGAACGGCGAAGTTAGCGAAAAAGTCTCAACAGAAGTGCCTATTAAACTAAAAGGAGGCGAGTTATATTTAATTGACACTGACGTATTACCAAACAGAAAAGATGCTTTTTATGACAGATACTTTTGGAAACATGACGGGACGAAGCAAGAAATGCGGACCAACCTAAAGTTTTCAAATCAATTTACAAGATTAGGGACAAGCAAAATGATAAAGGTATTTCTACGGCGTTTCAAAGACACACTTACAAATTAATTAATTCTGACAGATTCATGTTGATTCAGTATTTAGGTGACGAAACTAAAGTAAAACCAACTCCACATGGAAATAGTAAATCTTCAACAACGGAATTTGTACCAACATAGCCATCAGTAATAGACCAAATTAAGTAAGCAATTGAAAACAATTAGAAATCTAAGAAAATATTCATCAAAATCTGCCACTCTTCTAACATGAAATATTATTTTTAAGAAGAAGCAGGTATGTAGTTAATTTGTATGCAATACAATAGGTTTCTAAAGGTGTTCCATATACTGTAAATTGGGAAATATAGAAAATATATGTGTAAAAGAATAAACTGTTTATGCCTGTATGCTTAGGTGTAATAATAGTCCTTTCAGCCTGTTTTCCTGTTTTCAATTGATTTTTTTTAATTTCTTACAAACCCATATTTTGTACGCACACAGTCATGTACACATCAACATTATTGCAGAAACCACTCAATATAAATGTATTCAAATCTGCAATGTACACATGGACAAACCTCCATTATTCCATGCACACACATTTATCCAAACAAGCAATGCACGCATGGACAAACAAATCAACATTCATCCATGCATGAATTGAATTGGATTGACAAAATTTATTATGTATATTATAATTGCAAACAAAATATGCACACTCAAGATAGTGACTCGCAGTTAACCCTTTTAGCACTGGAACTGAATTTTAAAGGCCTTTGCAAACAGTTTGGATCAAGATCACAAAACCAAGAAGGCAGAAACTAGATCTCCGGTGAATGAGATGAATGCCCTTCCTGCAATCACAGACAATCTTGATATAAGTGACATTGTTGCAAGTAAAAAACAAAGTCTTGTATTTGATCATGTGACATTTGGAACCAGTTACACGCTAGGCAAACAGGTAGCATTTGATTAGGCTAGGCCCTAAAATTATTAAAAGTTCAACAGTTTCAAGTAATGGAAAAACTGCAGAAATCGGTTACATCAGAACATGAAAATCTGAAAAGGCATCAGAAAAGACACAACTCTTTTCGCAATTGGAAAAACCTCATGATTTGCCTTCACATGAAACAAGAAGAAAACTTCATGAAGCAAAAATTATTATTAAACAAGAATGAATCATCATTGACTACATTGACTACAAGAAGTCACAGTGAAAATTATGTGAAAACAACACACGCAATCACATGACAGGAAGATGGACACTAAAATAATTGATGATGTAAACAAATCTCATCTAAACTCAGAAGAGCATGTTAAGCAACTTTTATATGTTAAGCAACTTTTATGCAAAAAAAATTGAAAGTAAACATCTGTGTAGTTCAAAGCAAAAACAGTCAAACTATTTCAAACGCAGTCTCAAAAAGTGAATAGCAATTACAGCGCCGTAGCCACGCTGACGCATGCCATGCAGTTGCCTTGGCTAAAATTTGCAATGTTGAGAAAAAAGGGAAAATTATGTCAAAGAATAAATTTATATAAGAAATTGAGGAAATTTAATGTATTTTAGGCATTATGATATTCACAAACAAATATTATCATTTAGAACAATTGGTTATGTTAGGCAAATAATTATTTCAATTTAATAACTTCAATTGATGCCAAAATGGCTCATCAAAATGATTTGGAAAATCGGTATATTAAACAAAGCGGCACTATGTACACTTCGATGCTATAATCATGGTGGACATCGGCACGTACCGAGCTAGAATCGGGTGTTTTACGGCTAAGTCTGGGACTATTTTGGACCTAGATACACTTTGAGTGGTTGGTGTTTTCGGCTTTATTCTCCTCTTTATTGATATTAAGCTTGCCCGTTAGTTCTTGTACATGTGAGCGGAGTTTTAGCGAATTGTGAAGGCTTAAAGCATGGACACATTCTACTATGAAAAAGAAACAGCTTAATGGAATCGCTTTAATATTTGTGCATAAACACATTCCAGTTGATCAACAAGAGATGTGTTTGTCAGAAACACAATGCCCCCTTTTGCGCCGCTTTGAAGCCATAAATTTGACCTTAAAGGATGACCTTGACCTTTGACCACTCAAAATTTGCAGCTCCATGAGATACATATGCATGCCAAATATCAAGTTGCTATCTTCAATATTGCAAAAGTTATGAAGAAGGTTAAAGTTTTGGTTTAAGTTTTTAATTTTTTTTTTATTTTTACATTTGACCTTAAAGGATGACCTTGACCTTTTACCACTCAAAATGTGCAGCTCCATGAGATACACATGCATGCTGAATATCAAGTTGCTATCTTGAATATTGCAAATGTTATGACCAAGGTTAAAGTTTTGGTTTAAGTTTTGGGACACACACACTCACACACATACAATGACAGACAGGCCAAAAACAATATTCCCCCGATCTTTCGATCCGGGGGCATAAAAACAAATTATTTAAATGTGAGATTCGACTGGAGACACGAGAGTTGAATGAGCGTTCAATATGATTAATATTTAAAAGTTGAAGAATAATAAAACATATTAAGACAGTGAACAAGTTTTTCACAATTCAGAAACATTATTCGCTAAGATATTTGATAGATCAGTTTTCTTCATATTATAAAGTAGATATATATTATTTTAGTATTTCAATACTAAATATATAAAGCACATTCTATTATCCATATACATATTATGTTCAAGAAATGCCCTCAATGTTGGTTGCCTGAAGCAGGACACATCAGCCAACGAAGTGGCTTATACATCGCCATTAGGCAGACATGTGAATGTTGCTACTCACGGCGGTGGTAGTCACAGCCAAAAGTGCAAGACATTCCAGCTGGGAATCTGCTTCTCAGTGCAGCATTACTGTTTGCTGGCTGCACACCTACAATAGTGCTGAGACTTCTTTCATTTATGAATGTATTTTGCATTTCTGTGAGCAGTACATTCTTCAAGCATCAGCGATCATTCCCGTGGCCAGCTGTGGTGGCTGTTTGGCTAGATCATACATCCACTGCCCTGACTGCCATTAATGAAGAGGGCAGGAGTGTCACACTAGCTGGTGATGGAAGATGTGACAGCCCTGGACACTACCCTAAATATGCAAAGTATACCTTTATTGACATGGCAACTGGGCATGTTATTGGCCTTCATTTAGTGCAGGTTAGACATTGGTCTTAGTTCAATGTATTATACCAGGTATTCATTTATTAAATTTAATTATAGATAATTATATCTCTTGCTTCTGTGATTCCATATTTCAGTGCCACATACCAGGCAAATTCTAAATATATAAATGATGAATGTCAAAACTAGATCATACTTTACATACACAGAAAACAAGAACACAAGTGGTTTATTAGACATATATCATGCATATTGTTCTGTTTGTGAAACCGCATATTATTTTTGATCAAAAATAAATTTGTTATAAATTGACATTAAGAGCAACAAAGTGGCGTTAAGCTACCACATGGAGCTAGAAGGTTTGAAGAGAGGCTTTGCAGCCTAACGAGAGGAAGGAATACAAATCAAAGAGATTGTTACAGATCGCCACATGCAAATTAAAAACTGGTTGAAAGATAACCATCGCAACATCAAGGCATGTGACATGTACTGTGCAGCCCATGATGTCATTAGGCGCGAAAAACCTGATTGAACTGAATTTATTTACAAGCATTTGTACTTTATGGGTGCAAAGAATATATTGGACATCCTGACATAACAGGATGGCTATATAGAGAATCTGCTGTGTATTAAGGGTGCACACGCTGCTGTCAAGATTTTGTCTTAATGCTAAAGGCCAATTTAAATAATGATTAACGTTTGGTCATGTAGGCTTGTTAAAAGCAATTTGATAATGTCACAATTTTTATATTAATGCACATATGTGAATGTGCTTTTAATCCCATTTGAGATTATTATAATATGCATTTTTTTTTAATTTGCTATTAATTAATTGTGACTCTACGGACTGAATGAGATCATGGAACAAAAATTCCAAATGAGTGAAATCTTGAAAGGACGAGTGAATTTCCCTAAAGCTCTCGTCCAACAGGATGTGTGAAAAAAGACCTTGACCTTTGACCTAATGACCCAAAAATGGGTGTGGCGTGTAGAACTCATCAAGGTGCTTCTACATATGAAGTTTCAAAGTTGTAGGTGAAAGCACTTTGATTTTAGAGCCAATGTTATGGTTTTATCACGGCGGACGGCAGACGCCGGACGACGAGCTGGCTATGACAATACCTTGGGTTTTCTCCGAAAACAGCCGACTTGATAAAATCATTTTCTTAAAGCATATCTATTCCGAAAGTAGAACGCAAATGAACCGGAAATTGTAATTGTAAATTTCATACAGCAGGTGGGCATGGTTATGCGAGACTGTGTCCCGAGTAAATATTGGCTTTAAGGTGTAAACTTTTCGCGTCCATGTTGACAGGGAACCATCCCACTGCATGCACTATAGTATTGATTTTTAAAGAATTATTTAACTGCAAAATACGTTTTTAAACCAGTCTGAATTTCGTCTGAAAAATGTCTGACATACAAGTGTTCGTTAAAGGGTGATATTTAAACATCCGTTCTTTTGTAATCAGCTGGCATGAATAACTGAGTAAGCAGCATTTTAGCAGTGATATAGGAAACTTTATTAGTCATATCAGCCCTTTGCAATCTTTATTTCATACATATTTGAAGAACAAGTGCATGTGTTTGCAGGACGAGTGAAAATTTTAATACACAATTACAATGCATGACAAGTGCAGTCTAGAAATATTTTTGTCCCCTGGAGATGGAGGAGATTGCCAGCCACTTCAATATAGAGCCAGAGGATCAACAACTACAATGGGAAGATTTTTGCCAACTGATGAACTCCAAGAAGAAGGATCAGAGGACCATGGACAGCATCATCAAGGACTTCAAGAGAGAAGATACCAGCCTCATCACACCGAACTCATTCATCTACAAGCAACTGAGCACCGCCTTGTACTTCCACTGTCTACTGCCAAGGCAGAGAGAGTACTTTCAAAGTTTAAATTAATAAAGACAGCTCACAGGTCCTCCCTCAAGACAGCAAATTTGACCAAATCATTAACATTAAATTGAATTGTAGTGAGGAAATGTTTGAGGGAATCCTGCAAGCTGTGGCCAAAGACTTTATGGGTGCAAAGAAAAGACGGTTTTTAAATATTGATCCATGAAGAGGTTATGTGGCACTCTCGGATGTGATTGTTATTGTGTCCTTATTGACTTTTGTGTTTTTTGTCAGGGTACTGTACTACATGTATAATGTATTTATTTATTCAATATTGAATAATTATCAAAGTATGAGAATAGGTGTATATTTCTGTTTGTCTTCAGATCTTCATTTTGTCTTCATCTTGATTTTCATTCTTTTTCTCATATTTCAATTATCCAAAATACAACACTAGAATAGTAATATATTTATTAATTCATTACACAAAATGAGGAACAGCATACAATTGGTGAAAATATCAAATGCATTAATGTTTACAATTCATTAGAATATAGTATAATCAAAGCATATACTTAAGTATATTTATAATCGAATGCCCTATTTTCCAAAACTACGCGTGAAATGTGCCCTCTTTGGGGAAGCTCCCCTCAATTTTGAAAAGCTGGCTGGAGCACTGAATTAACTTTGGAAGAGCCTTGACTGGTTCTACTATGGACAAGGAAAGGAGATACCCATATTTTACGCTTGAGAAAGGCATTCAGGGGGGCATGCATAAGTGTGTTTTCACTATGGGAAGTGGCACACCAAGCTGTAGCAAGCTGGCATGGCCGGCCCTGATGGCACTGCTGTGTTAACCATTCACAAGAGTTTGTCAGATCCGTTGAATCACATTATTAAACCTGAAACATGTAAGACACTTGTGAACTCTTACTTTGATTTTTTATACGCGAAAGCATTAATAGAAGTTAAATGTAGTATGATAAAGAACAAATGCTATGGATGTCATAAAGACCATCCGTCGTAGTTGCAGCATGATTGTTTGATGCATGATTTATGGGATGATGACGAGCATGCGTACGATTTGTATTTCAATGATATAGTAGAGTCAGTGAACGAAAAGAACATTCTTCTTGCATGGGAAGATATGGTTCAAGGACTCAACCTAAGTAATTCTTTGATTGAGCTGTATAAGAAAGTCATTTCGAGCAAGGACTTTTTACAGATGATGAAACGGATTTATGGAAAAGAAAAATGCACAAAAAGATTCAAACAATATTGCATGCAGAAAGCCGCCTTTTTTAGCAGAAATAAAAGACCTGTTGGCTTGAAAATTTGTTAGTGTCAATTCGAACTTTGTGCGAATGAGAATGGAGCAACCAAAAAAAGGTGATGAGTCTGATGGGAATTTGATTTATGAGCAAACCAAATCGGAACTGTTTAATGTAGAACATGGACTATCTGTATGTTCAAGGACTAGTAAATGCCATTTAATGGTAGTAAAATGGATTGGCATAATTCTGATGTTTATTACAACTGCGTTTCCCGGTTACGTGTTGAAGAGAGCTTCCTCATCCTAAACGAGAACGACGGAAAATTGGAAGCAATCAATGTGTATGAATCTCAAACAGTTTGATCTTACTCAAAATGTGTATTTAACTGTGTGCAAACAACAGAGATATACGTTAATAGACATAAGGAAGTTTGTGAATGGAACAACTTCCATACTCAGTATCCACTTGAATATGTTTCAATGGAGCACTTTCAAGTGATATGTATCTTTGATTGATGATGCCATTACTAATGAATAAATGCTGTACATTTATATATAGAATGTGTTATATTTTGTCATATTGATGTTGTACATGTAGTATGTTGTATTTGTGTGTTTTGATGTAATATGATGCGAATAAAACTATTATTGTCAGATATTGCATATGTTTGCTTTATTTAAAGAATGGTTTGTTATTATATTAACAACACTGCGTTTACTTTTAGGAATGGATGCATCGCAAAACAAGAGCACCGCCTTGCGGGTGCAGACCGCTCATATATTTTCTTTTTAAAGGTGAAGGGACTCTCATTTTCAATCACAAAGGAGGGAGGGGTGGAGTGAAGAGGGGTGCATTGTGTGGGGGTGTGGACATTTATTACATTATGTTCCAAAAATGCAAAAAAAAGGGAAAAAAAAATTCGGGGGGTGGGGGGGGGGTGGTGGGAGGTGGTGAGGGGGTGGGGATTCATGGGTGCGATGGTTGGAGGGTATTTCAAACATAAAATAATAAAAATAAGCAATAGCTTTGATACTTAAGGAATAAAATGGACCTAAACACAAAACTTAACCAAAATTTTCAATTTTCTAAGTATAAAAAAAGCACATAATTCTGTCAAAATGCACGCCAGAGTTATCTAACTTTGCCTGCCCAGTCCCCTCATGTTATTAAGTAAGTGTACCAAGTTTGAATGCAATAGCATTGATACTTTCTGAAAAAAGTGGACCGAAACGCAAAACTTAACCAAAATTTTCAATTTTCTGAGTATAAAAAAAGCACTCCAGCCTGACAGTTAAATAATGACTATGAAAACTTAACCACCTGAGCAATTGCATAAGCAGTTCAGAACAATGCCGAAGACAATTGCAAGAAAACATCAGTAGCCGTTTTGATGAAAAGTGGATGGTAGCTGTCTTACACGCGCACCTCTGCCTCAACCATCTCACACGCGCACCTCCGCCTCAACCGCCTTCAAAATGGCTGCGAGTTTCTTACTTTTAACCTACTTACTCACTGGCCTGAAGTGCATAAAACAGGAGACCATCAAGGGCTGTCCGGAAGCAAAAGGACTTTTAAATTAAATAACAGTGGACAATTGTATTGCTGACTGGTTCATATAAGTACATGCATGTCCAATAAGCAGTTGAACAACCTGATAGTCCAACTTCAAAATGATCATACTGTCATTAGTTTTTTGGACACTCAGAGATTGAAACAACACAACACAGACTAGAAAATCTGTCTTCCAAGGGCATTGAAGTTCAAAGCTACTATGACAAACTGAAGTCAAGTGCACTACTTGTGGTGAGTGGGGTCACTGTGACTCTTCATCGTGAGCCTGCCCCAAAGGTACAGGTGGTAGGAACCCTTCATCAAGTGTGTAAAAGGGGTCAACTAAGAACTTAGAGCATGACAGCGTAGGTTACGTCTTTGATCAGTTGTTTGCAACAAGAGAGCAACAAGCAAATTCGTTGAATTGATATTCCCCGATATAGCTTCTGGCATTTTTTTGTGCCTTACCAGCCATGCCAGCACTGATTGCCACCATGCCAGGCACTCCAGTCGCACCAGGCAGTCCACCTGACCCAGGCACTCCAGTGAAAGGCACTCCAGCCGCCCCAGGCACTCCAGTGACAGGCACTCCAGCCGCCCAGGCACTCCAGCGACAGGCACTCCAGCCGCCCCAGGCACTCCAGTAATATTTTTCAATGAAATCCGCCAAAGCACTTCCAAGATATGGATCCGGACACAAAAGTTCAGGACGGACGGAATGACAGATGGACGAATGGCAAACAACGCGAAAACAATATCCCTCCGCCTATGGCGAGGGATAATGAAGATCAAAAGCGGGGCAAATGCGGGAGGTTTTGGAAAATAATCCAAGGTAGCAGTCATAAATGACAGACAAATTCCTTGATCACTTTTATTTCAAATGATTGACTGCTACCTGCAATACATAATGATTGATGATTAGTTAAATAATGACTATGAAAACTTAACCACCAGAGCAATTGCATAAGCAGTTCAGAACAATGCCGAAGACAATTGCAAGAAAACATCAGTAGCCGTTTTGATGAAAAGTGGATGGTAACTGTCTTACACGCGCACCTCTGCCTCAACCATTTCACACGCGCACCTCCGCCTCAACCGCCTTCAAAATGGCTGCGAGTTTCTTACTTTTAACCTATTTACTCACTGGCCTGAAGTGCATAAAACAGGAGACCATCAAGGGCTGTCCGGAAGCAAAAGGACTTTTAAATTAAATAACAGTGGACAATTGTATTGCTGACTGGTTCATATAAGTACATGCATGTCCAATAAGCAGTTGAACAACCTGATAGTCCAACTTCAAAATGATCATACTGTGATTAGTTTTGTGAACACTCAGATTGAAACAACACAACACAGACTAGAAAATCTGTCTTCCAAGGGCATTGAAGTTCAAAGCAACTATGACAAACTGAAGTCAAGTGCACTACTTGTGGTGAGTGGGGTCACTGTGACTCTTCATCGTGAGCCTGCCCCAAAGGTACAGGTGGTAGGAACCCTGCGTCAAGTGTGTAAAAGGGGTCAACTAAGAACTTAGAGCATGACAGTGTAGGTTACGTCTTTGATCACTTGTTTGCAACAAGAGAGCAACAAGCAAATTCATTGAATTAATATTCCCCGAAATAGCTTCTGGCATTTTTTTGTGCCTTACCAGCCATGCCAGGCACGCCAGCACTGATTGCCACCATGCCAGGCAATCCAGTCGCACCAGGCAGTCCATCCGACCCAGGCACTCCAGCTGCCCCAGGCACTCCAGTGAAAGGCACTCCAGCCGCCCCAGGCACTCCAGTGACAGGCACTCCAGCTGCCCAGGCACTCCAGCGACAGACACTCCAGCCGCTCCAGGCACTCCAGTAATATTTTTCCATGAAATCCGCCAAAGCACTTCCAAGATATGGCTCCGGACACAAAAGTTCCGGACGGACATAATGATTGATGATTAGTTAAATAATGACTATGAAAACTTAACCACCTGAGCAATTGCATAAGCAGTTCAGAACAATGCCGAAGACAATTGCAAGAAAACATCAGTAGCCGTTTTGATGAAAAGTGGATGGTAACACTGCAGCTTTTGAGGATGAAAACTTAACCACCTGTATACCCCTCGGTCTCATGTGGGAAAAGTGTAGAATATGCAAGTAAAGTTATGCATCTTAAAAAAAAATATTAGTGTACATGCTATTGTCAAATAATGATGGGAAATTGGGTGAAATATTTGGGTTTTCTTTATGTACGAAATATTGACAAGTATATCAGTGGCGAGTATGCATGACGGTCAAAAGATTAAATATTTGGACCTGGTGTATGAAGCCTTAGGCTGTATTTGCATTATTTATTTTTTGTACCACAACGCTCATTAACGTGTGCATACTTGAATAGTGACTTCTCCAGTAGGTTGAAATTCAGCCAATCAGGAACAAGCACGTATAGAACACTGACCAATGGGATTCATAATTGAGTTTCACGGGCCAGATGTTAGAGGGAAACAAGACAGTTAGCGTTTAGACTTGGAGTCGTACGGATCGAGAAAGACACAATCATGTAGCAATCACAACGTATTTGTATAACTGAAAATATTAAGTATGTTAGACATTAAATTGGACTAGAAACTGATATGTGGTGTTGTTGAATATTTTATCCTATATTATGCAGAGAAATTAACATAAATAGAGAGGGACCGACTTGTCCCATGCGCGGCACGAGAAAATGGTAGTTAATGCAAAACTCGTCATCTTGACATTATGCGCATGACGAGATATCGAATGATAGGCTACACACTAGTAATTTAAGAGATTGAACATTGTTAGTAACTATGTGTCGTCCATGAACTATGAACGATTACGTGACACCATATTTTGTTTTACTTCAAAATATTTCTTCACAATTATTAAATGAAACATCGACATCGAGAATTCTTAAAAGATTGGACAGACTAATCAACATCAAGAAGTCTAAAAAGATTGGACAGACTTGAAGACAATGTATTCAGGATTCGAAAGGCTCTGAAAGAAGAAAGCAAATATATGTAGAAAGGACATGCCTACACTTTCTTAAGAATAGTGATACATGTACTACACTGTACTGTTCACAAGGGAAGCAACCCTTAAAAAAAAAATTCTTTGCCAAGATAACAAGAATATTCTCCCTTGTAAAGAATATGCATTTTACGACACCGGTACACACCGATCTTACAGACAATTAACGTAGTGACATCATCTCTATGTATAGAAAGATATTTTTTAAAATATCAGTTAAGTACTTTACATATACATCACTTTAACATTTTCTGTTTTATGGTGGCAACACACAAGTTTTTGTCAGGTATTATGGCTTTGTATAATGTTTAAAAATCAATAATCTTGAGTTTTCCTGTTATTCTAGTCAGTTATTTTTGTATTGAAATTGCCTACAATTATGTTTACATGTATTTTGAACGATTCGAGTCTTTATGATTTGAGCATTTTGTATTATTTCATTATTTTTCAAAGTACTGAGCAGAATAATATATAATTGTCAGGACAAGTTGCTTTTTGGTCAGTACAAGTGAAATTATGGTCTACTTGTCCGACTGGACAAGTGGCTTCAAAAGTTAATGTCGAGCCCTGGGCTGAATCTGAAATGGATTCAATACAAGAAATAGTGCTACAGAGAGCTCGGGAACTTAAAAGGTTTAAAGCTGGGAACGCCAGTGAAACCGCTTCATATGTGGACTTAGAAGGGGGAAATCCCCGACCACAACAGATCCAGCTTAATACAGACTCGGGAAACCCCGATACGTAACCCGCTGTATTTGGTACTGACGGGGAGGAGGCTGCGGACGTGCGTATTACGTCACAGGATGTGCATTCTACACTGGGAAACCAAAATTCAGAACCAGAGGCAAATCATGATGGAAATGCATCACAGTCCATAAACTGTCCATAATGGAGGAAAGAATGACAGTCCGAGGAGCAAAGTATGGATATTCTTTCTCGACTTGTTTTTAGTGTTTCTGCATTACAAAATACTATAGAAACAAAAGCTACAACTAACATTTCGTCAAAGGAAGTTACTGACGATAGCGATCGTGAGGACGTCAACGATTTGGACGCACTTATGGCCTCCAAACAAACAGATCAAACTGAAACCGTAAGTGTCAAGTTTCTTAGAGATTCAGGAGTGCTACGCTGAAAAAGTGCAATTCGGACCAGCGGTGAGTGAAAAACTCGGCGATCTCATGAATAATGCCATTGATGGGCCTCTTCATGATAAAGCTTTCAAATTGCTGGAAGAGAAACACCAAACCCCCAGCAATCCATACGGTCCCTAAAGTCAACAAGGAACTGTGGCAGGCTTTCAAGACAGCTAGACCTGCTGATCTAGCTATGCAAGCATGCCAGAAGTACATGGCATTGGCCATGGTTCCAATTATTAAAACTCTGGACATTTTTGTTAACAATGGGGATAAAGATGAAGTGAAATAGCTTACAAAAGATTCATATCGCATCTTAAGGCACAAGGAACTGCACAGGTTTTGGTTCTGGTGACTGCCTATGAACAAGGGACAATGACGCTGGAAGCACATAATGCAGCCGCAATTCTTGAGGCCATCATGGATTCAGGTGTGCAGATTGACCATGAGGATTCTTTCCCCCCATCTCCCTTCGTATCCAAATCTGCCACTGCGGCAGTCACTACGCAGTCACATAATGCTGTGCTTATCCATGGCACTATCAGGGCTTAACACTAACTATTTTTCAACTAGCCCATTCGGGCTTGTAAATGCAGAACCTACTAGCCCTGACCAATCTTTCATATGCCCTGACCCAAGTATATCAAAACCTTTATATTTATCATTCAACTTGTATTTTCTTGTGCGTAGAGATGCGCAATTATGATTCAATAATTCTTATTAGCTTTCCTAATTAATGCTAATGAATTCAATATTTATCTACTTAAGACATCTATTTTAATCTTCACACAATTTTGGAAGATCTTTTCTTATCTGAGGAACCCCCATTCCTACCAGTAAAGCCAAACCTTTTTTACATAGATTGCCGCAGTTACCGTCTGACAACAAATGGTAAGTGAATCTTAGGTTTCGCAAAATAACATGTTACGGTAGTTGTAACAATTGTACATGGTTAACTCTCTACTAAAAGCCGGGATCGACCATTAATATTAGTTTTGCTAATTGAATTGCGTAAAAAAGATTGTCAAAACACTTCTAATCGATCAAACAAATTACAATTATTTAAAATTGATAAATAACTAATAATTTTATAGTAACTTTGTGTTAATGTCGAGTTGCCTTCATCCACCCCGGACGATCCTGGGCGATCCCGGCTTTTAGATTATAACGTATTTTTATCGAGAAAACACGTCACTACGAGGAAACCAATCAAAAACCGTATATAGCGGAATTCCGTTTAAAAATAGGTACTGACGTGTTTTACCAGGAAACTGCCGGGGATTTTCTGAATTATCGGCCTGTTTTTGATTGCAATGAGGGGGTTCCAAATCTATTTTGAGATACGATCCGTTTGTTGTCTCCGACTTCACTCTGCGATTTAATTGTCATCTGATCGTACTGTATTAAGATTGTTGCATCTTTGAAAAGCTTATTTAAAATGCAGTTTATTGATATAGAACACATTATCTCTCCCAAAATACACACGACCGGTCGGGCATGTTCCTGGAACATTGGCTAGCCCGGACCTTAGGGTACAGGCAGTGAATGTCGTTCGGACGTGCCTTAGTGTTAAGCCCTGACTATGATACCACTGACATCTGCAAGTGAAGAGATTTACCAACTGTTCCAACTTCCATCGCTGCAACCTGGTTCCGACCCAAAACCATCAAAACGGAAATTGACATCACATAGGTAAGATGCGTTTTATTAATTTATAAGCATGCGTAATTTATAAACTTGATTAAGGAAACAATATAAAGGGACATAATGTACTTTATTTGACTGTGATTCTCATTTAATCCCCCCATCCCCCAATGCTTTATGGAAATTTGCTAATTAAAAGTACTTGCGACCGAAAACAGAAATCTCAATCCAACTAAAGTCATCCAACTGTAGTCACGCGCAAAACTTTAACAAGAGCACCGCCTTGCGGGTGCAGACCGCTCATCTATTTTCTTTTTAAAGGTGAAGGGACTCTCATTTTCAATCACAAAGGAGGGAGGAGTGGAGTGAAGAGGGGTGTATAGTGTGGGGTTGTGGACATTTATTACACTATCTTCCAAAAAAGCGAAAAAAAAAAAAAAAAAAAAAAAAAATGGGGGGGGGGGGTATAGTGTGAGGGTGTGGTGATAATTTGTGAGATGATCTTAAAAAAAAAAAAAAAAAAAAAAATCAAAAAAAAAAAAATTTGGGGGGTGGGGTGGGGTGGGGGGGGGTGGGGTGGGGGTATAGTGTGAGGGTGTGGTGGTCATTTGTGAGATGATCTTAAAAAAAAAAAAAAAAAAAAAAAATTAAAAAAAATTGGGGGGGGGGGGGTATAGTGTGAGGGTGTGGTGATAATTTGTGAGATGATCTTAAAAAAAAAAAAAAAAAATCAAAAAAAAAAAAATTGGGGGGTGGGGTGGGGTGGGGGGGTGGGGTGGGGGTATAGTGTGAGGGTGTGGTGGTCATTTGTGAGATGATCTTAAAAAAAAAAAAATTAAAAAAAATTGGGGGGGGGGAGGGGGGGAGGGGGGGGAGGGGGGGGAGGGCACGGGGGATGGTTTGGGTGAAGTCTATAGTGGTATGTCAGGTAAGAGTAGTTTCATCAAAGTATCAATCAAATCTAATCATAAATAAAGAAGTTATGGCAATTTTAGCAAAATTTAATAATTTGACCTTGAGAGTCAAGGTCATTCAAAGGTCAAAGTAAAATTCAAGTTGCCAGGTACAGTAACCTCATGATAGCATGTAAGTATTTGAAGTTTGAAAGCAATAGCCTTGATACTTCGAGTGGATCGAAACACAAAATTTAACCATATATTAAAAGTTACTAAGTCAAAAAGGGCCATAATTCCGTAACAATGACAACCAGAGTTATGCAACTTGTCCTTTTACTGTACCCTTATGATAGTTTGTGAGTGTTCCAAGTATGAAAGCAGTATCTATGATACTTTAGGGGTAAAGTGACCAAAACATAAATCTTAACCAAATTTTCAATTTTCTAAGTATAAAGGGCCCATAATTCCGTCCAAATGCCAGTATGAGTTACATAACTTTGCCTGCACCGTCCCCTTATGATAGTTCATAAATCTTGCAAGTATGAAAGCAATAGCTTTGATACTGTAGGAATAAAGTGGACCTAAACACAAAACTTAATCATATTTTCGATTTTCTAAGTATAAAAAGGGCACATAATTCTGTCAAAATGCCAGTCAGAGTTACATTACTTTGCCTGCACAGTCCCCTTATGATAGTTAGTAAGTGTTGCAAGTATGAAAGCAATAGCTTTGATGCTTAAGGAATAAAATGGACCTAAACACAAAACTTAACCAAAATTGTCAATTTTCTAAGTATAAAAAGGGCACATAATTCTGTCAAAATGCATGCCAGAGTTATCTAACTTTGCCTGCCCAGTCCCCTCATGATAGTTAGTAAGTGTACCAAGTTTGAATGCAATAGCATTGATACTTACTGAGAAAAGTGGAACTAAACGCAAAACTTAACCAAAATTTTCCATTTTTTAAGTATAAAAAGGGCACATAATTCTGTCAAAATGCACGCCAGAGTTATCTAACTTTGCCTGCCTAGTCCCCTCATGATAGTAAGTAAGTGTACCAAGTTTGAATGCAATAGCATTGATACTTTCTGAGAAAAGTGGACCTAAACGCAAAACTTAACCGGACGCCGACGCCAACGCCAACGCCAACGCCAACGCCGACGCCGACGCCAAGGTGATGACAATAGCTCATAATTTTTTTTCAAAAAATAGATGAGCTAATAAAAACTATTCGTGAGAAAATAAGTAACACTTCTTTTTCAGGTCTTTTTTCAGCTTTTTGGGAAGATAGCCCATGGCTTTGAAATTGAGAATTTTATCAGCATTTTCTAGAAATTAGGAAAATAAATTGGGATTTAAAACTACATGAATCAGTTCAGTATCTTTTATCACAAACACCACCATGATCAACAGTTTTCCACATAATACATTGTAAGCTCACACAAAGTCTTCAGTCACATTAGGCACCATTTAATTAGGAGGCGCTTCATGTTCTTCTGAAGAACTACTGCTTTCAACTTATTGAATATCAGACAGCACTTTGCTTTCGGAAATCAACGATGACGATGCAAAAGAGTCACTTGATATTAAATTACTATCATTAACAATGGTAGGAGTTTCAATGGGAAGACTTGTACTTCTTGACGATGTTTGTTTATTTAATGACGCTTGCTTAACAAAATCAACAGTTGCCATTTTTCCGCCAGAGTTTTGCAATCACAAAACGCTGAATTTCATCGCAAATATAATAAGCGCCTGCCTTCTCAAAATAAAATGCACTTTTTAAAAAGTTTACTTTTTTTGCATTTTTACTTAAAAGTGTATTTTTTCTGCACTTTTTTCATAATTAAGTTTTTATAAAATTTATAATATTATTATTATTTGTTAACACCATTCAGTATGTTATATTGAAATATTCACAATTAAATATAATATGCTAAGTGTGCTGTTTATTATTCAATAAATATCAGATAAGATCAGGATCAGATAAGAGATCCATTAGCATCATAAACACTTATCCCTCTATCAGTGCTCCATCTAGCCCAAACAAAGGGGTGTTTATAGACTTTTGATTGGTTCTGGCACCATCTATTTGAAAACAAACCACTTTTGATTGGTTAGAGCACAGCAAGTTATTTGGAGCACAGGAAGTTATTTTTTGTAAACAATTTGGTTTCAGCAACTTAAATTATTGAGCAACATTAAGACTTAGGCCTAAATTAAAATTAAGTTTGTTTGCCCTTTACCGACCGACCCACTTTTTACCCCCCGACCCAAAAATATTTATTGCGATTTCTGAAAACGTATTTTTTTTTTTTTCGTTTTCTTTCGCCGATCATAAAAGAGCCGACTGCAATAGTGTGTGTGTTGTTGTAGGTTATTTACAGGTCGTTCCCACGTCTTCATGACTACATTTGGTATCGACCTGCCCCTGTGATGTTTCAGGGGAGACAATCTCAAGATAAATTCTTGTCTGGACGCAGCTTTGCCGAGGGAGTGCAGCAAGCAGCTCTGCCTTTATGGCCACTCTCGTCACCGGCCATCGTCTTCAACCCCGAGACGGTTTCCCCAGTGCGTTGAGCGCACTGAGTACCGCCGCCCCGGGTCCACTCTCTAGGGCCACACCCTCGATGTTCTGATGCCAACACCAGGTCCACCCCGTACGTCCTCCACACTGGTAAGCTCCCTGTCCCGCTCTCTCCAGTCCCTCTCTTGGAAAGTATAGTGTGAAAGCCACACTACCTCCTAGGCCCTTGCATACAGAGTGGCTCGGGCCCCCGGTCTTCAAGATCCTGGAGATAGCCAACCCCCGTCGATGTACCAGTCCCTCTCTTGGAAAGTATAGTGTGAAAGCCACACTACCTCCTTGACCCTTGCAAACAGATTGGCTCGGGCCCCCGGTCTTCAAGGTCCTGTATCAGCGGTTGACGAGACCACTGTATCTTCGGGGAGACAGCGAACATAGCAGTATAGAACACGTCCGGCTCGAGGGTGGCGGACTCAGCTGGATTAGCAGAGCCGCCCGCAGAAGTTCCCTCTATAAGGAAATATGTACAGGTGAGAAGATCTTCTGCGGGTGACTCTCGCCTCGGTCGCGACGCGCACGCTCCAGCTGAGGCCGACTGCAATATTTATTCGTGCGAGTATTTATATCCCTGTCCATTATTATCGCCCCTGACCGATCTAGGTCGCTCCGATGGTTGGAATTTCATATGCCCCAGAATAGACAGTAATCAGGCTGTCAAGTGACCTTTTTTCAAAAAGTAGGAAAAAATAGGAACTACTTTTGCAAGAAAAGTAGGAAAAAAGTAGGAAAAAGTAGGAACTTTTCCCTCAAAAGTAGGAATACATAATACTAATTTTTTAGACACAGGTCCAGGAAACATAGCTTGAAACAGAGCAGGAGTGCCATCACATGTTCTGTATGGATACCCACTTGAAGCTACCTTAAAGGGATCTTTTCACGCTTTGGTAAATTGACAAAATTGAAAAAAGTTGTTTCAGATTCGTAAGTTTTCGTTTTAGTTATGATATTTGTGAGGAAACAGTAATACTGAACATTAACCATGCTCTAATATAGCCATTATATGCATCTTTTGACGATTTTAAAACCTAAAAATTATAAAGCGTTGCAACGCGAAACGATTGAATAATTTGGAGAGTTCTGTTTTTGTCGTTAAATTTTGTGAAACTACGAAGAGTGCTTATATAAGGTATAAAATACGTCAATAATGTGTACTTGTCGGAATAGCTCAGTAGGCTAAAGCGTTTTTACTTCAGGACTCTGACGGACTCCAGGGGTCACTGGTTCGAAACCTGCTCCGGGCAATGTTCTTTTCCTTTTTTTTTTTTTTTCTTGATTTTTTACTGGAGCTTTTACGATCCAATGTTTACATTTATCAATATAAAGCATTTAATGAATAAGTTAAACAAATGCCAAAATCTGTGAAAAGGCCCCTTTAAGGCCCCAGAAGATTTCAGCCTTTTGTACCTGTTCCTTGTGTGATGGATGTACTTGCATACAGATAGATTTATCCCCACCACCCTGAGAGCTGCTTGGCTTTGGGGCACTTCCAAACAAACGCTTTTGTGAATTATCATGCATGTATTTCATGTTTTGCTTGTGTTTTTCATCCATCTGCATGACTTATCAGTTGATTAGCACCAGAATTACTACAAGATGGACTTCATTCAGACAGTACAAGATCTTGCAAACTAATTGCAAGTATCTCTCTTGCACCATGATCCAAGTGTTTTTCCACTGTTGTCCAACTTCTCCATCCATGAAGAGTTAAACTTTGTTTTCCCACTAGGCATTTTAGCACTTATAGTGTATCTATGATAATTAAGTTTCAAACAAAGCTACCCTGATAAAGAAGTAATTAGATGCTGTTCATTTTGGTGTATCATCAAATAAGTGGTTAGAGGTCTTCTGTGTATCGATATAAAAATGGTAATATATTGTGCATGTTATATCCTTAAGTATGCCAAATATCAAGTTGCTATCTTCAATATTGCAAAAGTTATGGCCCATATTAAAGTTTTCGGACGGACACACAGACAGACAGACAGACGGACTGACAGTACAACTGCTATATGCCACCCTACCGGGAGCATAAAAATGTATCAGGGCATTTAGGCTCTGTGCATTTATCTTTAATTACTAAACATGATGTACCTATGATATCAATAGAACATCATATCTGTGGTCATGTAATACAGAATTTATTACATTATATTTGTAAATGATGAAAACTCGGCAAAGCATCATTTCATCTTTTTCCAATAACTTGTGTAATAAATTCCATTTTACATAACCACTCATACAATACATGTATCTCAATATCTCTACATTCCAAACAGCAATATCATGTAAACATGCATAAGATTTGGTCAAATTGTTGTCAATGGAAACAAAATAAAACTGGAATAAACAATGCTCTTGCATCACTGGGAACTGTGTAAGGTAGTGAAGTCTGCTGTGTACAAATGCTAAGGAAGTAAACAAGGCACTATTGTTACTTCAAAAAAACTTGTCAATAATTTTAAAAAATACATAAGAAATAAATATCTATGCTTCCTGAAGAGGTACTAGCAGACAGTCAGCATGGGTTGTCAGGTCTCATCTAGATGAATGCACATTAACAGGGATACAGTCATGCCATAGATTCATTCATCCTGCAAGTTTACTAAATAAACTCTTTAAAAAAAAATTCTCCATTGAAAATAAAAAAGTAGGAATAGTAGGAAGATTTGGTAAAAAAATAGGAAAAAGTAGGAACCTGATGAAAAAGTAGGAAATAGTAGGAAAAAGTAGGAAAAAGTATGACCGCTTGACAGCCTGAGTAATGCAAGCGTCTAAAACCAGCAACGCGATCGGCAGTGTTCCGTGAAAATGGCCGAACGACATCATACTTAACTATTGGTTCGCGAAAGTAGTCGGACATATACGAGTTTACGTGGTCGCACACATGTTGTTAACGTGATCCAAGATGGCGGACAATTAAAAGAAATAACGATGCTCTGCGAGGACAAATGACTATCGAATTTACGACGGACATCATATAATTAATATGGATTAATGAAAAGAGCGTGTCATTCTACGATGGAGCATACGTTTTAGATACAAATAAAACTCTCTTTTTTGGAAATGTATGAACTGAACGTCACAGAACAAGTGTTTGAAAATTGCAGTCTACTCGCAAAGAAAAATACATCTAACAGTTACAGGATTATCGTTCGAAAATGCAAAATAAAAGACAAACATGATTTGATTTATATGCAAGTGGATCTGTGTTTAATCAGATTCATGTGCATATTCTGCTTTATTATGTTTGCCACTCTAAACAGTTTACTGTAATGGCATGTTAGTGAAATGGATATGTAAAGGTAAACTTATTTAATATATTAATGTCTCTTAGGTAAATACATTGACAACACTCAAGTATATATGTTTAAAGCTTTAATATATCCACAAACTGAAACTAACACCCTTAATTTATTTCCCCAAATCAAGTTTTCATGCTTATGGTAGTTGAAATAATACAACTCCCAGCTATTGACCCTCTGAGCTGTACGTATGTACTCATAAAAGCTCAGAGCATTCAAGAAGAACTTATAATGCTTATGTTCAGTTTGCCCTTTTATGAATTTACTTTGCCATGCCTAGACTATGCTCTAACCGGTCAAACACTTAAAATTGAGGCCTGTAAAAATTCCAACTGGCCTGTAATTTGTTTCTCCTGGTAGGCAAGTATGGCCTGTAAAATGTGACGTTTTTTGGCCATGTCTGAATTTTTCCATTAAAGGCTTTGGGCTGTCTTTCTACACTCCTACACTCCTTCAATGCTTGTTGCATGCTAATTAAGCCCAATTTAAGGGAAAGGTTTAAGTTAAAAATAAAAGCTGCCTGGCAGTTAAATAACGACAAATGCATTTGAGCAATTAACATCATATAATGAACACATATTTGATGTAATAACACACAAGCATGCATTTAATATTAATATATGCAAGAAACAGCAAACAAGATAATGTTAAGCTACATAGGGTTTCGTACACTGCAACAGTGCTTTAAAAACAGTGTTTTAAATATTCATAGACTATTAGTGTATTAAAAATATAAAATCTCAAATAAAATAAAATAATTTTCCTACCTACCTACCCAACTGTAAAATTAAGGGTCGGTAAAGGGCAAACCAACAATATTTTAATTGTGGCCTTATAATCAGCACCTATCGATTCAGCTTCCGGTCGCCATAAACGCAAAGAAAAAATTGTAAACAAAGATAAAACCGCCATATAAAAAGAAAACGAAGAAAACAGACGAAACAGAGAGGGCCGACCATTACAACATCACCTAAACACTACGCTGTATTGTCCCTTGCCCGTCCATTGATTCTTTTTTTTTTCTTTTCGTAATTTTCTATAAACTTGTAGCATTTTGGACGTCATTTGGTATTCGGAATTACTTTTGGCTCTTTCATCATATAAATTAAAAATTACCAAATGACTAATTAACCATCTTTATTTACTTATATATACTATATTGGGTTGTTTACCGGTGCGGTGCCTACATTTAATGCTTTACACGTACTGTGAACTGTGCTAATTAAAAATCATTGTGATATTCACACACATTACATTTAGGATTGCCACTAAACCAGCATTATTCCTTTCTTTTTAATTTCTTTTCAAACAATCTTGTGTAAACCACTCAAAGTGTCGTCTCACAAAAGATCATCCAACAAACCATCCAAGGGGCAGTGTCAAAACCTGACCCCTTTACTGGGGGAGGCACGTTCAGGGTCGGATAGGCATCACCTATCCCACAACACCATGCCCTTTAAGTGCCTCCTCCAGTCAGCTGGAAGTGTAGCCCCCATCATGTTCTTTCTCACCATTTTCCAACTGGCCTAATGTTTGGCGGGGGTACTCCCCGGACTAGTTGAGCGGACGGTGCCCTTGGCGTCTAGCTGCATGCTATTGCAGCTCAAGTCCGCTCAAGCGCTTGCCACCCTTCTTTCTAGGGGTACTTTTTTCCTTGGTAATGTCGCAGTCCGGGCCTTATCCCCCGTCGAACATGAGGACGGTTCACGGTCATAAAGCAGGGATCCTGGAAAGCCAGGACTTGATGGAACTTCAGACATCTCTTTCTTTCAAACCTGCGATCCCTATTTCTGATATTCTCATCACCAATTTGGAAAGGGTTGAACCTTATCGCCCTACCCCATCTGGCTTTCCGAGACTGGTCAAAATCTCTTTCTTAACGTCCATACCAGTCCCAAATAAAAAATTTGTCAAGGACACTAGTATAGCCCTCGACATTCGTCCCTGCCCTGTCACACCTGCCTGTTATTTTAATTGCCAGGGCTTTGGACATGTAGCCAGCAGGGGTAAATGCTCAAATATCACCTCTTGCTGCCGCTGTGCTGGCGCTACTTGCCAAAGAAGGTGAACAAACAAATTTCGTTTGTGCGCCAACTGTGACGACCAGCACTCCGCATCCTACCAGAGGTGCCCCTCCTATAAGAGGGCTATCCATATAGCCACCTTTGCCAATTTTTATGGGGTCACCTGGTCCGAGGCGGAGAGCAGGCTACTTGCACCTGACACTGTGAGCCACAGTGTGGGCGCCCAAAACACCATCATCACAACCAGTTCCGCTTTTTCACCTAAACATTCCTCTCCCGGTACTATCTCGCCCCAAGCCGGGAGGACATGCACCATAGTTGAGGGGCTAGCGGGTTAGAGTACCCCCCCTCAGCCTATTAATAGAGAACCCTCCCCAAAGGTTACTTTTGTGGAACCGGTACTCAATCATAACCTGACATACACACCACCCCCCCTGTATCGCCTATCCAGGGGGATTCACCCACACAGAGACGCCCTCCTGTGGCTACCAGGGTGTCCTCCCCGTCCAACATGTTGATCGACGGTGCTAGCGACACCACCTGTAGTGGCCTTACACTGTCTGACGACTCTATGTTTGATGTGACGGGGAGAGACTCTCTGGTGTCGGTGCACTCCAATATATTGGAGAATCTTACTATCTCTGGTGTCTGTGAAATAGAGGAGGAACCCCGAATTAGTGTCCCCCCTAACCGTCCCAGAATGGTCGCCTCCCAGACATCCCCAATGAGCTCCCCTACCGACAACACCAGCAGACGTAACTCGTTTGCTGGGGACTCATTTATCAAAATCAAGGATCCGCCAGCAACAGGTCCCACATATAGGAAAATATATCTCACGAGCTGGCAGATCTGGTTGCTGAGATACTAAAAGACCAGAAAAGGCCCACTGGGAGTCGTGTTATATCCTACATCTATAACAAAATTGATGCTCGATTAAAAAAATGCAGAGAATCACTAGCAAAGGTCATCCCCCATGATAAATCCCTAACTAATAAAATCCATTCTGGAACTGGGGATCTTCCAATAGTAGCAGATCCAGGATGCCCCCCCCCCCCCCCCCCCCCCCCCCCCCCCCCCCCCCGGCCAGCGGTACCCTCTCCGTTAATAAGAAACATGTTCGACTTACCAGGACTCCCGCGAAACTCAAAGAGGCCTGTGCAGGCCATAAACTAGGAGTTAAATCTCCTCATCATAAATTAAATCAGTTTAAACGCAAGTTAATTTCACACCACTATGGACAGTAACCTGCAAATCATTTCATTCAATGGTACCTCCTATGCCTACAGGAAACCAAATTTTCCAATAGTACTGTAAAACATATACCTGGGTATAACTGTGAATTTAAGAATTTTGTTAATTTAAACCATAATATTGCCGGTGGCCTTGTTTTGGGCGAAAATAGGAATTTTAGATCTTTTCACCAACCATTCAACACCTACAATTGCTATATTTTAATGTGATTTACATAAATATACATTTAATCAAAGGTTAGTAGCATGATACCAGCTGGCATCATAGGTTAAAAAAAATAAAAATTGAAGGGGGAATTTTTAGCTGAAATAAGGGAAAAAAAGTATACTTTTTTCATGGGGGAAGCCAGTGATATTCGGCAGTAAAAAAAGTGCAAAACGAGGGCCCTGCCCTGGATGATGTGAATGAAGTGCTCATGATACTGAAGGCTGATGAGAAATGGGGGCCATGTATTTCAAACAGAAGCAGTGTTCGACACTTACTAATCTGAGTAAGGAGTCCAAGGACTCCTAACTTTTGAAATTTAGGAGTCCGGACAAATTTCAAGGAGTCCAACAATTAAAACACTTTTTTATATCATATTTTTGGCCATTAACACATGTCAATCCATGAAATGTTAAATGTTTATTGTATATTTGTTTTTAGATCGAAGTTGTAAGAGACTGCCGTTCAATATTTGTTATATCACATTGCAATATTTAACGCATTCCTAAGTTAATCATTAAAATTCATCGTAAGATTTCAACATATACTATTTGCTGTTATGCATTATGAATGCTTGTTTAACCTCAACATTAGGGTTAAAAATCATTATCGGAGCATTCTGCTTTGTTAGTGTAATAATAACTAAACCATATCGAAAGGGTGTTAACAACCCTGTATTTCCCATGGCTTTATATATATTCTTTATAATATTTCCACGAACGTGAAAATTGGGAAACACAATACAATTCTAATTTTATTGTAATTTCTTCATAGGGTTTTTACACCATAAAAAAACATGTTTAGACAATATTTTGCATGCAAATCACAATTTCCACGAGGATTACACCCTGTTGTCATCATCAGTCTCTTAAGTAACTTGCCACGATTTTATCGTGGAGGAGTACACAGTAGGAACCGATTAGTGTGGTTGGTATGACAATGCCTACAGACTGCAATAAACCACTGAAATCATCGATATTGATAGTGACATGGGTCATTCACGCTCAAATAATTCACAACCAGTCTGATCTTCAATACCTTGGGGCCATAAAACATACAATGTGTAAAAAAAATTGGGTATTAATTGTGATGATTGTTATAGTAATGAGAAACTGTTCGGCGAAGCTAATTTCCTACAGCAAAAATATCAGTGAAAAAAAACGACCACAACCGTTTCATAGTTTGCATGTTCCCCTATTACTACACGCACAGACAGTGACAGGGAACCAAAATAAATATTTCAGATTCTTTTGTTTTTGTCCATGTGTTCAAGCAAAATGATGTGGGGCACATTTTTCAGACCCACAAAAGTTCGGACATTCTGATCTTGCGAAACAATAAGGAAATCAACTGATTTTTTTTAATTCCAAGATGATTTTGAAGGAGTTCAACGGACTCCCCTGACGCAAAAACAAGGAGTCTGAGTCTCATTTTAATGAAGGAGTCTCGGACTCCCGATAGTGTCAAACGCCGAGTAGAAGAGAAAGCAGTTCAGAGGAAAGGGTCATGAAGTAGGTCGAAGAATTGAGAGACAATAAATTATAGAAGAAAAATAGATGTGTTTGTCAGAAACACAATGCCCCCTATTGCGCCTCTTTGAAATTAAATTTCAACATATCATTTGAGAGACTTCCAAATTATCTCCCTTTTAAAGTTTATTACTTCCCTTGGATTGTATTTTTTTTACTTTTGACCTTGAAGGATGACCTTGACCTTTCACCACTCAAAATGCGTAGCTATTTGAGATACAAATGCATGCCAAATATCAAGTTGCTATCTTCAATATTCAAAAAGTTATGACCAAACTTAAGCAAAGGTTAAAGTTTTGGTAAAAGTTTTAGGACACACACAACAGGGCTCACGCAGGGCTCAAATTTTAGGGAGAAGTGACTTCTCCCTGGACACTGATTTAGGGAGAAGTGAGGAGACTTGAGGGAGAAGTGGAGAGACTTGGACACAAGGGTTTGCATGTAGGGCGTTACAACACACATATATGCGTATCACATTATTGAAGTATACCACTGTTGTACACATTATTTAAAATTTCTTTTGTGTATCTTAATTTTTCCAGCAGTTCTAATTTACTAAGTAATAATAGACACAACAGATAAATAACTAAAATTTTACTAGCTCTATATTCAATCTATTTTGATGTAAATATCATATCATACTGACTAAAGTATTTCAATGATAATATGTTTATGAAGCAGCAGATACAGCACAGACACCGAGTACTTAAACAAACGCCACTCGCCGCGGTGTTCATTTTACGGTGTTCATTTACCAAACGACCCCCGCGATGGGTGTTCAGATCAAATATTCGCGGGGGCCATTTTCCATAAGGTGGACACCCGAATCACCGCGGACCCATAATATCTACCGCGGTGTTCATCGTGTTCGCTAAAAATAAAATAATTAAATATAAACGTAAATTATTGATTCCTTTTTATTTAAAGCGATAATGAATACATGTAAATATAGTCTATTTTTATGTACATGCTGGTCGAAGGATATTTTAAGTATTTAATGTGATATGCGCATCTAACAATATATGCAATGTTTATAGGTGTCTATCGCAACCGTCCGTTATTTTCTGGTGTTGTCACTTCACATAAACTTATATGTATTAACGAAGCATCAACATTCTAAAATGATATCCCGGAAAAATAAAAAAATCATATTCATATGACACAAAGACACAAATTTGTTTTACGGATCATTTTGGCGGCTTAGAGGACTGGACTGTCATGAAAAATATCGAATATTATATGTTTTTTAAAAACAACTGGAAGCAAGACGAGTTGTAGATAATTGGTCAGTTACCACATTTTAACTGAATATTTTGACCAGTTTCCTTTTTTCAGCTCAATTCAACAGTAAAAAATGCGCATAATATCAGTCTAAAACATATTGGCGACAATAAAATGCCACATGACAGATATTTAATAAAATGCTGTTTTAGCAAAAGCAGTACATGTATGATGTATCCATACATATATGCTAATAAATACGCTAATAAATGCTGTTGTAGGTTCTCAACATATGTTGCCACAATGTCAACAACACATTGAGACAAACTGTGAAAAATAAAGCTCAACACCTCCTGTTTTTTTTTTATAGTTTGCCTTCTGGAGACAAACTGTTTTCAAAAAGGTGTTGACACTGTACTCAACACCCACTGTACTCAACACCCAATGTACTCAACACCCACTGTACATATATGATCTGCTGTTGTACTATTTGTTCTAAAAAGCATCGTGTTTCCGGCCGCCATGTTGGCTGTTTGTAAATAAAGAATATATTAAAGCTTCTGAAATTAACCGCCAAAGTTACAGGAAAACAGAGAGGCCCTGCAAGAACAGAGAAATCCAAATCCACTACACTACCGCTATTGATTCCTTGCCCGTTCATGACTAATTTTTTTTCTTTTTCGTAAATTCTTTAATAGCACTATTTCGGACGTCATTTGGTTTTCGGAAACTTTTTTCTTGGTTTTATATTACAGTATATAGCAACTACCAAATGACTTAACATAGCATTATTATTTATTTATATAAACTTTTTGGGTTATTTACCGGTGCGGTGCGTGTTATTTATGCTATACTGTCAGGTTATTAACGGCAATTAGATTAAATTTATATATATTGGTTGATTGTCCCAGGATTGCGTTTGTAGTGATTATTCTTTCTTTATACCTTGTCGATTTCTTTTTCTCATTCAATTCCTACAATGTCCTTTCACAACAAAACATCCAAGGGGCAGAGCAAGAACCTGGCCCCTTTACTAGGGGAGGCACTTTCAGGGTTAGATTCCCATCATCTTACAGGGCTCGAAATTAACACTCGCACACTCGCAAAATGCGAGTGAAAAATATTAATTGCGAGTTAAGTTTTAAGCCACTAGTATTTTTTTGCGAGTAATGAAATAGTGGGGAAAAAACTAGTAATATAAATGCACTTGACGTCATGAACGCTAAACCGTAGGTCAATTTATAGAACGTCTGAATACCTGTATGCGGAAGCGCGCACCTTCCCCTGGTATACTTATAGTACAGATACGCGGATAGTATTGGAACAAAGAACGTGAAACAGTTGACTATTCACATTTGCTCATTGAACTTGAACAGACATGGCATCGAAGCCAAACATAATTAGTTTCTATTTGCCTGCAGACGGAAATAAAAATACGAAAGATAAAGTAAAGTTAACCGTTGATTTGTATTTTGGTGACGTCGCACTCAACACACGATATCATAGCTGATTTTTTTCAATATTTGAAAACCCATTACAAATATGCCGAACTGACACTTACACTTTGTTTTCTGACTGAACACGACACACTTATATTTGAAAACAATATGGTCCAAGGAACTGATATATTTGTATGATTGCAGAAATAAAATGTGTATGTTAAGTACTTTTTATTTTGTTTTAATAGTACTAAATTATTGTCCAAACGTTTGTATGTTTCCTGCAAAATTTGCGAGAATGTTTTTGATTTTGCGAGTTGGTATTAAAGCAGCTCGCAATGTTTTGCAAGTAGAAAAAAACGTTAATTTCGAGCCCTGTCTTACTCACAACATCATGCCCTTTAAGTGCCTCCTCCAGTCAGTTGGAAGCGTAGGCCCCATTATGTCTTTTTTCACTATTTTTCAACTGGCTTCGTGTTTGGCTAAGGAGCTCCCTGGACTCGTTGAGTGGACTGTGCCTCTTGCGTCCGGTTGCATTTTACTGCAACTCAAGTCCGCTCAGGCGCTTGCCACCCTACTCTCTAGGGGGACTTTCCACCTTGGCAGCGTCGCAGTCCGGGCCTTATCACCTTCAAACATGAGGTCAGTTTCAGGTTTCATAGCAGGGATCCCGGAAAGTCAGGAACTCATGGAACTTCAAGGAAATCTTATATTTAGCCCTGCGATTCCCCTTTCCGAACTCTCTATAACTAACTTGGAAAGGGTTAACCCCTATCGCCCTGCGCCCCCTGGCTTTCCGAGACTGGTCAAAATAACTTTCCTTACGTCTATCCCAGTCCCTAACAAAATCCTTGTGAAGGGCACGAATATTGCCCTTGACATTCGTCCCTGCCCGGTCCAACCTGCCCGGTGTTTTAACTGCCAGGGTTTTGGACACATAGCCAGCAGGGGTAAATGCTCCAGCATCACTACCTGTTGCCGCTGCGCCGGAACTACTTGCCAGAGAAGGTGCACCAACATAACACGTTGGTGCGCCAACTGTGGCGGCCCGCACTCTGCTTCCTACCAGGGGTGCCCCTCCTATAAGAAGGCTGTCTCCTTAGCCACCTTCGCTCATTTTTATGGGGTCACCTGGTCCGAGGCGGAGAGCAGGCTATTTATGCCTGACACTGCGAGCCACAGCGTGGGCGCCCGTAACACAATCAACACAACCGGTTCCAAGTCATCAACCAAACATGCCTCTGCCGGTATTATCACGCCCCAAACTGAGAGGTCATGTCCTTTAGTTGAGGGGCTAGTGGGTAAGAGTACCCCCCCTCAACCTTTAAATAGGGAATCCCCCCCTAAGGTTACTATTGTGGAACCGGTAACCAAACACACACCCGATTTATGCACCACCCCCCCTGTATCGCCTATCCAGGGGGATCCACCCACTCAGAGACGCCTTCCTGTGGCTACCAGGGTGTCCTCCCCGTCCACCACGTTGACCGACGGTGCTAGCGACACCACCTGTAGTGGTCCTACACTGTCGGACGACTCTATGTTTGATATCACGGGGAGAGACTCTCTGGTGTCAGTGCACTCCAGTATATTGGAGAACCTTTCTATCTCTGGTATCTGTGAAATAGAGGAGGAACCCCGAGTTAGTGTCCCCCCTAACCGTCCCAGAATGGTCGACTCCCAGACATCCCCAATGAGCTCCCCTTTCGACAACACCAGCAGACGTAACTCGTTTGCTGGGGACTCATTTATTAAAATCAAGGATCCGCCAGCAACAGGTCCCACATATAGGAAAATATATCTCAGCGAGCTGGCGGATCTGGTTGCTGAGATAATAAAGGACCAGAAAAGGCCCACTGGGAGTCGAGTTACATCTTACATTTATAACAAAATTGATTCTCGATTCAAAAATTGCAGAGAATCAATAACAAAGGTTATCCCCCCTGATAAAATTTTAACTAATAAAATCCATCCTGGAACTGGGGATCCTCCAATAGTAGTAGCAGATCTAGGATGCCCCCCTGGCCAGCGGTACCCTCCCCGCAAATAAGAAACACGTTCGGCTTGCCAGGACCCCCGCGAAACTCAAAGGGGCCTGTGCAGGCCACAAACTAGGAGTTAAATCTCCTCACCACTCAATAAATCAGATTAAACGCAAGTTAATTTCGCACCACTATGGACAGTAACCTGCAAATAATTTCATTCAATGTTGGTGGTCTTTCCGCCAACAAATTTACTGAATTAAAATATTTTATTGACTGCAACCCTAATACCCATATCATATGTTTACAGGAAACTAAATTTTCAAATATTTCTGTAAAACAAATACCAGGGTATAACTGCGAATTTAAGAATTATGTTACTTCAAACCAAAATATTGCTGGTGGTCTTGCCATATATATTAAAAATACAATTAATTATGAACACCTGGGAGTGAACAACCAATTTAAATCTGATGGTAGCACTGCTATTGAGGCATTAGCAATTAAATTGGTTATTGACAAGAACCGGCCTCTTATCCTGGTCAACTTATATTCAAGAGGATGTGATCTTGAAACCCTGAACGGCCTCTTTAAGGAATTAAGGACCATTAAAGGACCCTTTGATGTAATATTCACAGGCGACTTTAATGCACATCACCCTGCTTGGGGTTCTATAAATTCAGATGCAGAAGGTCGGGCGGTAATAGAATGGTTGGACGAGCAAGATCTTATACTGCTCAATGACGGTTCTCCAACCAGGCTTAACCCCACTGGTTTAAACTCCCACATTGACCTTACTGCTGTTAATGCCAGGATAGCAAGTGCGTCTGCATGGGCAACTGTTAAAGATACCATGGGATCTGATCACCTCCCACAACAGGTTACCCTGCTCAACTTTATTGCACAGGGAACTGAGGCCCAATGCTCAGGGGAGCAAAAGTTTTTATTGGAAAAAGCTAATTGGGCTCAGTTTAGGGACCTCTGCTCAGATCTCTCCCTTGCAGATGTTCACTCCCAGGATCCAAATCTGTTTTGTATTAATTTAACCAGCAGGATACTGTCCATAGCGGAATGTGGCATACCGGTCTCCTCCGGCAAGGTCAAAGCCAGAAATAGGGTCCCGTGGTGGAATGAGGCGTGCTCCAATGCGGTACAGGATCGTAAAAATGCTTTAAAAATCCTTAAAAAGAACCCCGCTGAGCATAATCTTCTTAATTATAGGTCCCTCGAAAATCAGGCAAAGCGGGTTATTTTGGACGCAAAAACTCAAAATTGGAAAGAATTCTGTGATTCAGCTATCATTAATAAGAAAAATACTAGGGATTTTTGGCAAAAAATTCACAGAATTAAAGGAAATTCATTCACCCCTGTACCGCTACTTAAATACAAAGGCGAAATTGCCACTACCCCAAGGGACAAGGCTCAATTTTTGGTACGACATTTCCAATCTGTCTCCAGTGACTCAAACCTTCCCGTTGAAACTCTGAATTATCAAAAGCGGTTTGAGACTGAGCACCGAAATATTTTAAATGAGCCTGGGGATAATAGCACGCCTCTCAATTTACCTTTCACTATTACAGAATTATTAAGTGCCATTAACAGCAGGAGCAACACCGCCACGGGGCCTGACAAAATAGCATATTTAATGTTTAAAAATATGCCAGCCATAACTCTAAAAATCTGGCTTAACCTATTCAATCAGGTGTATAGGACAGGCAGGATACCACCCGAGTGGAAGCAGGCCACAGTGATTCCAATTCCTAAACCTGGTAAAGACAAAAATGATCCAAACTCATATCGACCAATAAGTCTAACATCACATGCAGGTAAATTACTAGAAATAATGGTCAAAAATAGATTAGAACACTTATTGGAATCAAATAACATACTAAACCCCTTCCAGTCTGGCTTTAGGAAGGGGCGATCTACTCTTGATCAGCTAGCTAGATTAAAACATGATATTCTTTCTGCAAAAAATCAAGGGCAATCAGTATTAGCAATTTTTTTGGACCTTCAGGCCGCCTTTGATTTAACATGGACCTTCTGCATACTAAAAAAGCTAGCTGACTATGGAATCACTGGATACTGTTTCCACTACCTCAGAGCATTCCTAGAGGGCCGTAAAATCCAGGTCAGGGTCGATGGGGAGTTATCAGAGGTAGCCATAACTGACCACGGAACCCCTCAGGGGTCCGTAATATCCCCAACTCTGTTCTCCCTCATCGTAAACGGTCTACCTGATGCCGTAAAAGACTCAGGAATGGTTATCTCCCAGTTTGCCGATGACTCAGGCACTTGGTTAAAGGGGTCTAACATGTTACGCCTGCAAAAGAGGGCTCAAGCAGGCTTAGACTCCATATGGAAATGGGCAATTGAATGGGGATTCAAAATTTCTCCAACCAAAACAGTAGGAGTACTATTTGGCGAACAATTTCAGCACTCTTTGGACTTAAATTTAGGCGGCACCAAAATTATCTTTGAAAAAGTGGTGAAATTTCTAGGTATGTACCTAGATAAACAGTTAACTTTTACTCACCACTTCAAATATTTGGCAGAAAGGTGCGAAAGGGACCTAAATTTAATGAGAATGTTAAGAGGCACAGGTTTCGGATCAGATAAAAATAGCCTCTTAACACTCTACAAGTCCCTTATACGTCCAAAGCTAGATTATGGAGCCCAAATCTATGCATTTGCTAAGCCAAACGCCCTAAAAATGGTTGATGCCATTCAACACAAGGCCCTAAGGATAGCTCTGAGAGCCCTAAACTGTACACCGGGTGCACTGCTAGAGGAGTAGGCCGGTGTGTTACCTCTTGACTTGCGTAGAAAACAACAGTCCCTCAATTTCTGGGCCAGGGTTAAGTCTCGGCATGGTTCAAACCCCGTAAACAAACTTGTCGGGACTGGCACCTTCGTCAAGGGGAAAATACTTAAGCATAAGCATGTCGCCCTACCTTTTGGTGCGAGTATTAGGACCCTGGTTGAGGATGCCGGTCTCGACAAGGTACATGTAGCAGACCTGAGGCCCTCCAAGGCCCCCCCCTGGACGCTTGGATCCATTGATGTTGACCTATCACTCTCTAATAAAATAACGAAAACTGACTTGCCACAACTCATCAAGTCAGAAGCTCTCTCTCTTATAGATAATATGTATGCTGAGCATCTAAAAATCTACACTGACGGCTCCAAATGCCCTAACTCTGGTTTGGTAGCCAACTCTTTTGTAATCCCTTCAAAAAACATTAGTAAAACGCACAGGCTCAGCAACAATCTCTCTATTTTTACAGCAGAACTTTTGGCAATTAAATTCTCTCTGTGCTGGATATTGGTCAATAAACCTACTAAAACTGCGATTTTATCAGACTCAATGTCATCTCTTGAGTCCATAAAAAACAGAAATAGCAGATCTAGGCCTGATATTTTAGCTAGCATTTTGGAACTTCATCAACAGTGCCTAGATAAATCTTTAAAGGTCACATTAGTATGGTGTCCAGCACATGTCAACATCAGTGGGAATGAACAGGCCGACAGGGGGGCCAAAGAGGGCCTCTTGAGGGGGGCCGTAGATGTTGGGGAACCCCTGGCACCTTCTGAGATCTACTCCCTGACAAAGAAATTTGTTTTGGGCGAGTGGAATCTCCGGACCGACAATTTGTCTTCCCGTCGACATACTTTTACTAGACCTGCGAAAACCCTCAGGCCGCCTGACAGATACTCAGCAAGCATTGTGCTTGACAGAGCCATCACGCGCCTGAGGATGGGAACCACCCTATTACCCGGTGGCGCAGGAAAGTATGTCCTCGGAATAGACCCTGCATGTCCTAGGTGCCAGGAACCTCTCACTGCGCCCCACATGCTGCTACACTGTCCTAACCATAAGGCGCAGAGGGACCACCTTGAAGCTGCATTGCACTCCCATGGACTAGTTTTTAACCTTACCAACGTGCTAGACCCCAAGGGAGCAGCTAGGGGCCCGGTCTTCTCTGCCCTCGCCAAATACTTACTAGATTGTCAAATAACTGACAAAATCTAGGTCATTGGGGGAGGGAGAGCAGCCAACACCCACCTAATTATACAGTCTTGTGACTGTTTTCTTTTAAAAATGTGTAATCTCTGCACAAACCTGATGTAATCAAATAATTGTGTTGGATTTGTGTCGCTTTTACACAACCTTTATTTTAGTTTTTAATGGGTTTATTGTTCTACCCCGCCCTTTCTAAATCAGGCCAATGGCATTGACCTGGTCTTCTTTATTTTAATACATTTTTTATGAGAGCATGACGTTAGTCCACCATTTACATTTTTCAGTTTTTTAATATAATCATATTTTATGGCATTTCTTACTACAAGAAAGGACGAGGCTGTCCAGTAACCTGGGATTGTTGGCTGCATTGCACCCCCTCCCTTCCTCTTTGACACCCCACCCTTTCCCCTTCAAACTCGAAGAACCATGTCGGACTGGAGTGCACGGTGCAGGGCCTTATACCATTATAAACACCTATTTAGCCCTATCTAGGACAAAGTATTGTCGACCTTGTTGAAAGTACTAATCTTGTACCTTGGAGTACATTAAGGATTATTATAACTGCTATCTTGTGTAGCAATTTCCTTATTTTTGTGAAAACTGCTATTTTATATAGCAAATTGCCTTAATTTTATTATTATTGCATTAACTCATGTTAAAATTGCTACTTTTATAGCAAATATCCTAATTGTTATATTAAATTGCTACTTTATATAGCAAATTGCCTCGGTTTTACTGTCTAATTGTCATTTTGGATACCATATAAGGTACTTTAGTATTATTTCCTCCAATGTTATCATCAGTATACTAATAATATTGGATAGATTAGAGCTTTTTGGGTTTATTTTAACGTATCTAGGTAATATTTGGTCTTTTTACCATTTTACATCTTACCATTATCAATTTTCCTTCAATAGTATACAAACTATTTTTCATTTACCGTGCACTCCCTCTGGTCCAGGGGAAACAACCATTGTAGACTTCATCATCACAATTACCTCCCTTAGTACAACTGAGTGACACCACCCCTGCTGGCTCTTCTTTTCCCCCACCCACATCGGCCTACACTTCCATAAAATCTCTCCTTCTTTCAACCCTCCAGGGTGGCAACATGTATTTTAAATATATAAATGCATATAGTCCTGTACATATTGTAAATAATGTACATCTTGTACAAATTTAGCTGTCTTTGACTTATTTTTAACTGTAAAGTACATTGTCTTACCCTTAATTTTTATGTGGCCCTATGAAGGTGACCGTTTGGAGACACGTAAGTTATTGCCCTTAACATATAAGGGTTTATTACTAAACCCACTTTTAAATATTGTTTTAATGCCACTCTGGGGGGATCTCTCTTTTCCATAGCCCAATCCTACTTAAGTTCCATACAGACAGGGTCTTATGTTGGAGCATTACGGCTATATTCCCTGTCTGCAAGTGCTCAACATTGAGCCACATACATGAACTTGTACTCATTAATTTTTTATCAACTCAATACTCAATTGCAATATTAATATATAATTGAGAGTTACACACTCTATGTGATATCATATATTGTCTCTTTTTTTTCCTTTCCTTCTCATATAATTGCATTTGCACATGCAACTTAACTCTACATTTGAGAGCTGTTAAATCAGGCTCTGGCATCCCTATTAATAAATGTTCTTAGATATAAACATATCTCTCTTATGATTAGATCTTGTTGTTTGGCGTTTAGTTTAAACTTTAAACATACACATAAAAATGGTACTTGACTATGCATGTAAACATATTGTGGCAATGTTCAACCACTTTGTGATCTGGAAAACCCTCAAATATTATTATTTTGTTACACAAACATATTACACATCTGTGTATTCCTTTTTCTATAATTAATATATTAAAATAGTCCTATTTGGATTCAAATTTTTAAACCACAGATCACAAAGTCTAAAGACTCCAACAAACCCATTGCAGTATATACTGAACAGTGGGTCTGGTAATGATGCTGCCACATACAACAGTATGTGTGTTTTCACCATCTTTACTTATAAAAATTGGGCTATTCTTTCTCTCTCTCCTCCTTAAAAAACAATACAAAGAATAACATACAATAACAACATCATATGAATGATATAAATTAATAATAAGTACAGTAACGTAACAAAAACATAGTAATCTAATACTATAAAACAACTCCAAGTTCTTTTGGATTAACTCATTCTTTTTCTTTCATTTATATTTTTGCATATAAACCATTATTGTTTACTTTTTCTTAAAAGTACAAAGTCAGCCGTGGGAAAATCTATTTTAAAACGGATTGACCTACTGGCAATCCTTAATAAGAAATTTCGGCCAATCAGCGCCATCGTTATATAAGCGCATCAACCAATTAAAACGCCGCTTTTTTAACCGCGTTAGGCCTATTCACTGTATAGCACTGCGTCTTTTTAACGCTTCATATAAAGGTTATATATTTTTAAACCAATAGATTTTTATTAAGGCACCGCACCAACACTGCAAAGTTTTATATTTATACCAATGGTACAGCCCAGTAAAATCGGGCTGTCCATTTTATAGCCGTTTTCGGCTTTTTATGCAGAGTTCTATGTTAAGCAGTGTGCTCGGGCAATGGTTTTTAACCGAAGTCCTGAGGGTAAATAACCCCATTAGTCAGACTATTTGTTCACGAGACCTTGTGATAATTTCAGACTTGCAATTGCATACGAGTATGGATATTTACGTGCGGCTTGGATATATTTTAATATATGTATTTGTTTTAGTTGTAATATTATAATAGTGTGCTTGGAATACTGTGATAATGTTGCGGCAGCTGACAAGACAAGACTCGTACTACCTTGTGAGGTACCATTGCGACGGCAAGCTACAGATTCGCACATCAGGGTTTTTCCAGACAACCGATGAGGTAAGCACTCACTCAGAAATCGCTTATTCAAAGTACTACTATACTACATGTACATGTACTATATCGATATTCCTCTGTTATGATCCGATTGATATTCTCATAAAGGACTCGACTTTCATTGTATGACGAGATTGATGTTGATTGAAATTTGAAATTGATATGAACTGCATGGTACTTACTAAATTACGTCACGATACACATTTCATGAATGAAAAAATAATAAAACGGTTACGTTCTTGAGCGACTTGCATCGTAAGGTACATGAACGACGTCTGATGACGTTAAATAAGAAGGGCATCATATTGTCCCTTCTTACGTTGTTTTAATATCGTGATGATACAATTAGGCACTGATCTGTATTAAGAACATCCGCATACTGTGAAACCATTATTAATCGTCAGGCATTAATTTTCATAAATTTCGTCAGTCGGCTGATCGGCGAATTTAAGATCCTAACGAACAATCATGCTCTATGTTTGAACAAAAACAAACACTAAGTTGAACAATATTTTAAAACTTTACCGTAGACATGAGGCATTAAATTACAACATAATCCATGCACACATTCACTGCTGTTTCGTAATTTAGATTAATCCGGTTTTGACACAAAGGGATGTAGATTACACAAGGTACTTAACTGACACGTTACACTTCTTTAAAACGCGTATGCAGTACAGCTGTATCTAATGCGTTGACTTCATTTATGTAGAATGGTAATGAATTAGCGCTAATTGTTTATAACTTTATTACGCATTAGGTGCATTGTGTTTTTCAGGGGTGTTGCATAATAGCCATCACGCAGCGAATGCCGATGAAAGACAATAAACCAAATGAAAAGATGACGATGTGTGATCAATAGATTAAGACTAATTGGCAATTGGCTTCGTTGTTGCAAACACTCGTTAACGGTTATTCGATCCCACTTGTCCGCTAATCATAACAATGAACGTGTGAATGGCATACATTAAGAGGGTCCATTACTGTCCCTTGATAACAAAAGACTAGTTAATTGGCATGTGACAAACAGGCCCCACCTCCTGCAGTGATTCTCAAGTGTGTTCCCGCATTCTTACCACGATTTTTCGCACTTGCGATTAATCGCGAATATGTATTACACACAAATCGGATATTGACTGACGCATTTTTTTTTATTAAAAATCAGAAATCGGCGAATTTAAGTGCTGACGAAATAGTCATTTTTATAAAAAAGACAAAATTTTGTGCTGTCGAAAATAAATGGTTTCACAGTATGTATTAATTACAATACAATTATAGTATGGATTAATATATAATTGTATTATGACAAGTGTCTCTACTCTGTCGTACGTTATTGAAACTGAATGTGCATTACCTACATATAATACAGTTTATTCCGCCAGAATATGCAGAATAAAGAACATAATAAAAAAGCAAGACATGTTTGAAGGAACATTCGTGATACATTCACATAAAATCAATAGCATGATTTTACAGACGCTAGATATACAAGCCGATTACTTTAATGTACGTGGGTCGTGTTCTGAGAAAACTGCACATAATGTAGTGCGTAAAGTGTCGTCCCAGATTAGCCTGTGCAGTCCGCTTTTTAGTTTCATTGAAGTCACTCTTACCGAAAAGTTTAAGCGGAAAGTGTCGTCCCTGGTTAGTCTGTGCGGGCGTCAGAGGCTAACCTGCGACGACACTTTACGCACATGCATTAAGCCCAGTTTTCTCAGAACAAGAATAAATATATCTTGATATAAATATACAGGTCGACAAGCTAGCATAGTTATACCGAAATTAACAATCCAACAACTGCTTGAAAATACTGTGAATTTACATGGAGGACCTGCACAGCATGCTTCCCAAGATTAACACCTCATGCGACATGACTACGGCTGCATTTATGTCACTTCTTAACAGCAACATATGAAACCATCTACAGTTGGAAGACTGAATGTAAATTATGTAAATACTGTATGTATTAGATATTCACAGTGCTTATCAGGGTAGATATGACATTTTGAAAAAAAGTCAAACATGTATATTGTTAGAAATGCAATCATGTAATTATGTAAATTCTGCAAAAAACACAAATTTGTTTGAAACCATATTTTGAATAGGATTGTTGTCTTACTTTACCTTACTTAGCTTTCACAGTTTAAATACTAAACAAGGTTTCATATGTATAAGATATATTTATACGTATGAAGTGCATTTTAAATAAATACCGAATATATTGTTGTTGTTATTACGTACATGCATGTATATACAGGATTCTATGTATTAAATACTGCAATGTTATAGGCTAAGGGGAAGACGCAGGAAAAACAACAACAAACAATTAAATCAACATGAACGAAAGTAACAAGTTGTAATCAAATATTGATAACATGATATGTAGATTTATAACCGGTAACATCAATTTATAAAATCTTACTAACTTGAAAACGAACGATGACAAGGGCTACGTAAGAAAGTAAATATTGATTAGATCAATATAAAATGTCTTATCTTACATCAGATATTGGTCACAACTCGCCATGCAAAGCATTGATAACCAGCGAAAATGTCAGCAGAAGAAGCATAAAAAGTTACAAACGAACAAAACAAACTCTAACAAAAATACCGCATGAAAGAGAATGATATAGAAATAAGTATACTAGACATCCCTAATTTTGGAAATAAATTGATCCAATTTAGAAGGATGAGAGAGTCCACTAGGCATAAATGGGTTAACTAGGGTTGAATGTCATCATTCGGTTTTGCGTTCATTTCTGAATCATAATAGAAAATTTCATCCAGTTACCAATTGCAAATGGAGACATGTTAATCTATATGTCCCAGTGCATATTGAAATCTTCAGCAATGTTAGCTCATTTGTCAAAATCACCACCATTATTTCAAGCATATAAATCTACTATGGCACTGTAATCCATCTAAAACATCCATGCCATGAATTTTTCATAGTTTCCAATTTTAAATGAACGTCTCACACTTATGAACGGTTAAACTGAAATGGTCGTTAGCGGGTGATGACCCGCTTTTGCACACGGTCCAATATCATTGGTTGATGTCACTATTTCAGTTTACACAGCATGTCATGAGAATGTGTAATGAGTTTTTTTTTAACATTTCAGTTTTGTTAATCGTATTGTCAACACAGTTCATTTTGTAATGCATTAATAGTTATCAAATGTTAATACTATTGAATAACATACGCGCTAATTTTAAGTTATGAACAAATTAACATTTGTAAAATGAACTGTCCCAAATTGAGTATACGGAGCATTCCATGTAACATTAATGGGTGTATTCAGTATATTCATAACTAAGCCGTATTGCATTATCGTATTATTGGAAAAAAGTTTTATGGAGACAATGCAAAGCAAATATCATTATATGAACTTCATAGCGTTATTATAGCGTTTGTTAGAGGGACTATGGCAACGAAAAAAAAATTCCAATTTTAATTTCAAATATTTAATAAATGTGCTAAGCAAATACATATTTGTTGGAGAACCACATGTAGTAAAAGACAACAAGAGAAATTCGGTAAACACCAAGAAAAGGGCCAAACAAACAAAAACCAATTCATGAAATCTTTTGTATGTCAAAATGCCTCAAACATTTCATGTGAAATATACCCAGTTTAAACCGTGGATATATACACTTGCATTATATTATTATTTTCATTTGCCAAAGCCCTTTAAAATTTTCAAAATAAATAGCTCGATTCCGGCTCCCTGAAAATGAGATTTTTGTTTGTGGCAGTTGGTGTTTTCTCTGGGTTATATGCACCCCCCCACACACACATACCGCATAAGATCACATCATAGTTAAAAAAAATAGTAAAAAAAGTAGATTGATCATTCACAATTGATCACAGTATTCCTTAGTCTAGGCTAAGTAGATATAGTTTATTTAGAGTGCTGGTACATGCACTGATTCCACACATAATGCAGCCTCATGTCGGAATCGCCTCATTTATTCGGACTCACGGAACAGAGTTCGGCTGGCGGTCACCATACCGGACCGGTGGAGTTTCTCCCAAATCATGGAATGCCCGATTATGCTAAAAAGCTAATAACGTCAATTTAAATGAATAAAACGCAATTACACTACAATTAAATATCTATATGATTGCGCATCAAAATGAGATCTCATTTCAGTGCGAAGTAAAGTCGACGATTCCAGATCAACTGGCCATGGAAGGGTGGACTTCTCCATTGAATAAGAGATCGTGGCCGGTATAATAATTCTTCGCGATCGAAATCCCACCAACTGGACGGAATACCGGGGGGTGTGGAAAGTAAGTAATTTGCATAGTGTTTGTAAATTATTGTACAATCAGGCATCATTTACATCAAATGTCCCTGTGCACCTAGCTACTGTAATTCAGTCAATAAATTGTCTACTGGGTTATGAGGCCAGAGCGGGTGAGAATGTATGGCTTGGCATAAATCGGGCCTGGCAATAACTGAGGATAGAACCAGCGATCACTGGATTTGTATTCCATTAATATACAAGCTAAGGAATCTGGCTTGATTGTGAAGAATTTTAGTAATAATAACTTTTGCTTGTTTTAATCTTATGAATCACTGTGTGATTATGTAGGCACATTCGAGAAGGAGAACAGGCCGCCAAAAGAGGGTCAACCATCCTCTTTAACAGCCACCTGCAGCATGCAGAAATGCTCCCCACCTGCAGCTGTCACCACGGAGCCATGTTCCAGTGGCATATCGAACGGGAATGTACTGTAAGTTCACAAAGCTGGATAAACTATGTCTGTCTTCCGTTGTAATAAAGGCAAGTTAGTGTGATGAAGTTTCGTAAAACATGGACAACTGTGCAAAATTTAACACTTTGTAAATTTCCCTTGTTTTATTTCTGTGGAAAAAATACATTAAATATGGTTTACTAATTGTAGAAATATGTTTCTTTCAATATCAATAATTTTCTAACAGATACGAGATACTCTTGGAGTCGGATGTTTCAACAGGAGTGACACCAGAGAAAAACAGAGGTGATTATATGCCATTTGAATACTAATTAAAACAATACATGTATTATTAAATGTTAAGTAATTGATACCACGCTTTTAATAAGAAATCACCATAATCAAAACAGAACTTGTTTAAAAACAAGAGGGCCAAGATGTCCCTAGTTTGCTCACCCTATTTATTATGCGATTTTGCTCATTATCAAACTTTACTCAGATCTTGTAGCCATATAGCTTCGATTAAGAATGCTTGGGAAATGTGAATGCAAGAGTGTTAAAAAACCAAATGTGGACGGACAAACATGCAACAGACAACGACCAACCCCAAAACCTCACCTGAGCAATCAGGTGAGCTAAAAAGTGTGTGTTTTTTTGCACATAACTGAGACCTTTTCCAACTTGTCTGAGATATCAATTAAACCAAAGTCTTGACTAAGTTTCACGATATCACAAGGTTTCTCTATACTCATATAATAAAAACTGTCCCACTCCCCTGGCGATCATGTTTTTAGACCAATCGAGAACATCTTCGACCACATCTGACATATATACTAAACCAGTGTTCTCACCAAGTTTTATGATGATTGGGCAAAAATTGTGACTTCAAGAGTGTTCACAAGCTTTTTTTACTATCTAAATATAAGAAAAATGCGCCAGCCCCCACCCCTGGCAGCCATGTTTTTCAACCAACATGTCATTAAGACAAACATTTTGACAAGTTTCATGAAGATTGTGCATGAAATGTGACTTCTACAGTGTTTAAAAGGTTTTTCTTATTTTTGACCTACTGACCTAGTTTTTGACCCAGCATGACCAAGTTTCGAACTCGATCAAAGTATCATTCGGACAAATCTTCTGACCAGGTTTAATGAAGATCGGACAAGAAATGTGGCCTCTAGAGTGTTTTCAAGCCAAATGTGGACGATAAATGGACGGTGTTTCACAATTTATGAGAAATGTACGCAAACAAGTATTCGGTTGATTAAAACAACGTAATCCGTAAAAAAAGTTGTAATGCTACTATAGGGCACGAACGGCATCGTATAAGAAAATACGTTTAACAACAATAGGGTAATTGATATTACGAAAAAATTTCATCTAATTTACAAAGCCATTTAATATCCGTCATGCACTTCGTTTGTAATAGGGCTTTGTTACCATTGTCACTTTCATTTTATAATAAGTTGTATTATTTCATTTATTTTTGTTCTTTTACAAAAAGCATACTTCCAATGCATAAACTAAACTATATTTGCACTATTTCCAAAAAAATATAGGTGTCGTTTTTTCCGAGATTCTTTTCGGTTTAATGACTGAACATGAGGCCTTATCACAATGCTATACGTTACTGTAACTCGTACTTTGCCAACTGGTAAATCTTCAGTTTCATGTCGCTATGTTTTTGAAACAACATTTAGGCTTGTCAATTTTCGTTGCATTTTGTCTGTACTTAACAGATTTGCGAAGTGGTGGAAACTTTTCCCCCTTGACCACTCACTAAACAATCTGCTAGGAATGTCCCCTGTAGCCTTGCCCTTCATTGCGACCCAAACTGGAGCCACTTTAAAACAGTGGTCGATGTATCTGTTGAATTGCTCAACAGTCATTTCTTTTCCCCAGAATTCTTGAGACTCGCTTGCAGTTCATCTTTTGTTCGCAGACCTTCCTTTGCCATGTATCGTTTCATATTTGTATCATTGTTGTTCAAGAAATCGGTAAACTAATCATCATTCTTATTTTAGACTGCCGTCGGCAAGACTGTGGCACAAGTTATGAGTTGGAGACCTCATACTTCCGTTATCTCCCAGAACCAGCGCAAGAAGCCTCCTCAACGTCAACGGAGTTAGTTCAACTTGGAGCGATTTCTGTGCCACCTGGTACAGATTCTCGTGTACCCGAAACGCCGGAACCATTGTTAGAGGCGACGTCATCTTCAACGCCTCCCGTTGAAAAAACTGTTGTGGGAGAGGTTCATAGGCAGTGGATGTCTGGAGGCACGTTCGTTCGTTCAATGGGACCGACTTCAGAGCAGGTTGTTCCTCTACCACTCCCTGTTGGAGCTACATATGTGCCGCCTTCCGTTGAAGAGACTGTTGTGAGAGAGGTTCTAGGGCCGTGGATGTCTCTGTTAGCAGAGCCACTATCTGTCACTCCAACGGGAGCAGCAGTATTGTTGGATCTGTCAACGACGCCAACTCCAACCCGGACATCATTCCTGGCAACGCGGCCGACCCAAACCAGATCAATGACGTCGATCCTGAATCAGATTATTGAAATGCAAAAGACCAATTTGCGAGAGCAGGAAAAGCTCCGGCGGCAGGTCGAGTTCTTGACTAGAGGTTACGCGTTGCTGCTGCTGGAGATGGCCTCAATGAAAGACCTGATGTCGTCCATTGTCATGGGATTGTACAATAATGCTGCTACTTCAACAATACAGCCTACAGTGGCGCAGGCCACAATAGAGTAGCCCATGATGGCACAGCCCATCGCTGCACAGTCCACAACTGCGCAGCCCACATATGTGCAGTCCACATATGTGCAGCCCACATATGCACAACCCACAGCTTCGCAGCCCACATATCCTCCTCGTCCTGAAAGTGAGGCTATTGCCTTTAATGCCTTACTTTCAGACGAGGAGGTAAGGATGATTTGACAAGCTTCCCATGGCCCGGGTAATTTCGTTGCTCGCCTGACAAAACGGCTGTACCCTTAACGGTTTACTGCTGCCAACGTGAGGCTCCACTTCAACTACCATGGTGGCGGCTGGGACAAAAAACAGGCACTGAGCCCTAGACGGAAGAGCGCCATAAGAATGTATGTTATTCATCACTTCACAAGCATGAGCGACGAACAGAATTGGGGACACGAAGGCATCATCAAAATGAATGAACTACTACGCCGCCCAGCAAGACGAATGAGATATATATATATATATATTGCATCACATCGAAATCTTAGTAGTGTTCTTTCCAATTACAAAGATGCCACTAATACAGGTTGTGGAACAGACAACTGTAATTACATGTATATAATGCTTGCATTATTTTAGTTTATTAATGCATTATAAATGTTTATCTGAACTGAAAACTGTGTTACCAATTAAATTTATGCTTCAAATGCGTCATGTGCATACATATATATATATACACATCTCTTGTATGTAATTTATCAAGAACAGAAAAAGTATTGGTTTATGTTTTACATTAACAAAATAATAAGTCGAATAAAAATTACCACACGTTTTATAATTGATTTATTATACGTCACTCGGCATGAAATATCCGGGAAGTTTAAACGAGTGCGTACGAAGCAAACATCAAACAAACATTAAAATAAAACATAACGATTGTTAGAATAACTCAGTTCATATAAACTGGCCAACAAGCAAAACTGTGACGATATACATGTTGTACCTACCATTTTCATACGCAACTTACTACTATCTGCAAAAGAATGTGTAAGGCAAAATGACAATATGTGTAGAACGTTATATTGCATGTGTAAACAAGTTGACGTATGTATATTATTATTCAGTTCTGATTATTTATTTTTGAATTCAGAAATAAATGTTTCTTGCGGTCAATTAATAATAATAATATGTGTATTTGCATATAAATTTCTGTCGTTTGGCTAGAATAACCGACGTTCTTACATTGTAGTAATCCGAAAGCAAAAATTAGTATGGAGTTTAGGCGAATTGAGTACTCTTCCTTTGGAGATGCAAACATGTTGCAAAGTAGTAGACTATGTAAATAGTATTTGGATCGACCCATCCTTTTGTAAATTATTTTATAACGTAGTAAAAAAAAATTCACTGTGTTCCACTGTGAATCTTGGTACAATTTACATGTATATCTTCTCGAAGATTACATGTATACATGAAACGTAGGATCATCGGCCTCCACCGCGATCCAACGCGAACAAGGTGAATCGCGGTGAATCACCGCGGAGATCATTTTGATAACATTCGCGATGATCAAGCCCGATTGCGGGTGACACTGGGTGATAATGTGCGCTAAATCACGGTGAATTTTCACCCCAAAAAAATAATGTCCACCGCGTGTCGGTGATTTAGGCAAAAATCGCTCGCTGCGTAGTGTATTTGACATTTGACCCTGAAGGATGACCTTCACCTTCACCTTTCACCACTCAAAATGTGCAGCTCCATGAGATGCACATGCATGCCAAATATCAAGTTTCTATCTTCAATAGTGAAAAAGTTATGACTAATGTTTAAGTTTCGGACAGACAGACGCCATTTATTTGACATTTGAAGTTGAAGGATAACCTTGACCTTGACCTTTCACCACTCAAAATGTTAAGCTCCATGAGATACACATGCATGCCAAATATCAAGTTGCTATCTTCAATAGTGAAAAAGTTATGGCCAACGTTAAAGTTTTTTTCGGACGGACGGACAGACTGACACGCACACATACACACATACTGACATACTGACTGACGGACAGTTCAACTGCTATATGCCACCCTACCGGGGGCATAAAAATATAGCCTGAATTCAACTCTGCGCGTTTCAATATTAGTTTCTGCGAGGCTATTTTATTTTTTAAATAATTTGTTTTTACATTTTAAAAAACCTGCATTGTTAGTTATTTCACCTTCACCAATTAAGGGTAATCTTTTTAAGCAAGATTATGGTTTTGCAAAAAGTGATAAGAGGCGCGATCGCTATCTCAATATTAGACAATGCCACCAGTTGAGATTACAAGAGTAAATTGGTATGCATTTGACATTATTGTGTAGATAAGATGTATGGTTGATTACTGAGTCAGTTAATTATTAGTAAAAGTTTATTGTTGATTCATCAACTTCATTAAGTCGTTTTTAGATTTCACATACGAGCGTTTGATTATTATAATTATCCATAAAGTAGTTCCTTTGTGACAGCCATATTTTTAAAACGTGTATTCAAAAAAACAACATTTTTTTATAAATATGTCAAGCACGTACACTTAACAAAAAAACACTTTATTTATTTGTTTAATGCATAACATATAATTTCTGTACATAATTTATAACAAGGGCTGTTTGTAAAACATGCATGCCCCCTATATGGGCTGTCAGTTGTAGAGGCAGCCATTGTGTGAATACGTTTTTGTCACTGTGACCTTGGCCTTTGACCTAGTGACCTGAAAATCAATAGGGGTCATCTGCCAGTCATGATCAATGTACCTATGAAGTTTCATTATCCTAGGCGTAATCATTCTTGAGTAATCATCCGGAAACCATTTTAATATTTTTCTGGTCACCGTGACCTTGACCTAGTGACCTCAAAATCAATAGGGGTCATCTGTGAGTCATGATCAATGTACCTATGAAGTTTCATGATCCTAGACCTAAGCTTCATGAGTTATCATCCGGAAACCATCTGGTGGACGGACATACGGACGGACATACGGACCGACATGTGCAAAACAATATACCCCCTCTCAGAGCTCCAGATAAGGTTTTGTGAAATTCTAAACGTTACTACCAGATTTTCAAAAATAATTCTTAACTCTGAAATTTTATTCTTAACGTTACTACTAAGTTTTGGAGAATAATTCTTAACTTTTCTTAATGACCTAAAAATAAATAATAATGGTTATTTTCAAGCAAAAAAATCAAAACAAACATACTAGCAACTTAATTTAAACGAGTTCAACAGTGTCTATTCAGTATTATACAATTTTATTTTTCAAATACCTTCATATGCCCAAACTGTGCTTAGATTGCATGCCTTCAATGAATTTTTACATATTTTACAATTAAAACGGGTCTCCCCTTCAATCTTTTCAACGAATGACCACAGAAATTGTCCCTTCCACTCGTTCAATGTTTTTTTGTTTGGACCCGGCGTGTCGCGTTTTTATAGCTTTTACGACTGTTTCGGCAACTGAACATCTTATAAGATCTTTTCCATAATGTCTTTCTTAACATTCAACTTCGGCTCACTTTGCGTACAATATGTTAAAAGCGTGTTTTTGCACGCTTTGCAGTTTTTTAGGACGCTCTCTGGGCGCCGCCATTGTTTTTTGACAGAAGGACTGTACACGCCGCTTTTATTGGAAAAAATGCGCTTTGTTAAACAAACCCTATAACCATTTTATATAAGCACCGAAAAGATCTTTAATACGCGAAAAGAACTCAATAAATATCAATACGAACCAATGTAAAAATAATATTCGTAACTTGATTTTGTTATTCTTAATGGTACGACAAGATTTTAAAATAAATAGGTAACGGACTTTAAAATAATTCGTAATTACGAAAATACCTCCCTTATCTGGAGCTCTGCCCTCTTCTTCCAAGGAGGGCGTAATAAAGAACTGAATAACAATCATTTGTTTATTATCTGTTTGTTTTGTCTGCAGATCACGGTGGGTAACAGATACCAAGTTAAGTGGGGAAACGCCAGACAGGTTACCCAAGCAGTCGTTCTGGCGACGAGTTTGCAAAATGACATAAAAGCCCGGGAGACTAAAGAGGTACAGATCAGTCGGAATCCCTCAGTGGCCGTGGGCGCTCCAGCCGCGTCGACTAATCCACCAGCAAAACGACGCAGGGTTGAAAAGAACGAAAAAGGGAAGGAGTTGGCGCATATGTTTGCTGTAGGCCAGGGACAGGTGACAGGGCTGATCGGTCCAGTGGGAGTGCTTGCCCATGTTGCGCTGACAGCAACGGTGTCCTTGGAAGTGTCCGCCACGCTTGCGCTGACCATGTCCTTGGAAGTACCTGTCGCGGTTGCGCCGTCTGCTGTACTGGTGACTGCGCCTGCCCGGATTGTACCCACTCCTACTACGCCGTCTGGCCCGTCAGTGGAAGTCCCCCGCCGCGGTTGCGTCGACCGTGTCCATGGAGGTACCCGCCGCTGTTGCACCGTCTGCTTTTTCCGGTGACTGCGTCCGCCCTGATTGCACCCGCTCCTACCACGCCGTCTGGCCGGTCAGTGGAAGTTCCCTCCGCTTTGACCACGCCCTCTGTTCATTGGAAGTGCCAGGATCAACACTGACCGTACGCAGGCCCACCATCAGGTTCCAGCGTCAAACTTATGACACAGTGGCGGCGATCCTGACAGGGGTCCAGGCCTTGCTAGTCGCCCAAAATGGAAGATTTGACGCACATGCGATCATGATACAGGACCTGCACAGTGATGTGCGGGACCTTCGCCACCAGCTGAATGCAGCACAAGCCCTCAACCGCCGTGCAGTGTCGTCAGAACCGTCGACAGTGGTAGATCTGTCTACCCTAGGACTACCGGAAGAAGAGGTCCGGAGAATCCACGGGGAGAGCCACAACGCGGGCCACTTCGCATGCCTGCTTGTGAAGCGAGTGTTCCCCGAGCTCTTTGGGCCCAGAAATCTTCGCTCTCTCTACAATTGGCATGGCGGTGGCCAGAATAATTAGTTGACACTGGACGAACCCCGGAGGGAAGCTGTTCGCAATGCGGTATTGGCCTATCACGCGGATGTGCGGGGTGTCGAGCCATTACAGGATCGGGTCGTTATAAAGGTGAACGAGATGTTGCGGAGAAAAGACAGGAGGCTGCTGGCAAGAAGGGAGCTCAACATCGACACGCCACTGTTGGATGGGTTCATGTCCTACATGAACAGTGAAAACATGTAAACTAATGGGTTGTGTGATGAGTGATGTAAATAGTGACTGTGTGTATGTATATTCGTGTATATTCTTGTATATATTTGTTATTTTGTGTATATATTTATCGTTCATTCATTTATATAAACATGTATATAAAACATGTATATAAAACATAATTTTGTTTTCTATTTGCCTTCTTCGAAAGATGAATTATTCAAAGTTTATCGTTGGGTGATCATGATATGATGCAATGTACGCGTAAAGCCACACATAAAGGACCATCACAACTGTATTAGAATTAAACATAGCGTTTATTTCATTAAATTGAAATTAAATCGATTGAGCGACCTGAGTACAAATGTACTCACATATTATACAAATGTAGCATAATGGGAGCTGCGTGATTACATGCAGTCGTTTTTTTTAAATTTAAACTGTATGTCAACTTCATAAGTTTCAAATTAAAATGAACTAGAAATGGCGCAGCAGAGGCCGACGCGTATCCCCACCCCGCATGTTTGACCCACCGGCGCCCCAGGGTTGGTAATGGGGCCATGCATAATTGAGATTGACCGTATTGTCATAAGAGAGATTCAGTATAAATTTGAAGTAAATCGGTGTAGAAAATGAAGAAGTTAATGTAAAATAACCTAAAACAAGAGCTGTCAGAGGACAGCGCGCTCGACTATTCAAGTGCTTGACAGTATAACGTAAGCCATCTAATATATAACGTGGGGTGTGGTAATTTATTAGATGATGTTTAAAAAAAAATAAAAAAAATTGGGGAATGGGGGGTGGGGTGGGGTGGGAAGGGATTCTGGGTAGGGGCGTGGGGTATGCTTGGGTGGAATCCATTGTGGTATTCAGGTAAGTGTTGTTTTGTCAAAGTAATAACAAAATGTGATCATAAATAAAGAAGTTATGGCAATTTAAGCAAGATGTTCAATTATCTAAGTGTAAAAGGGGTCATAATTATGTCAAAATGCTTGATACAGTGGTATGGTCTTGTTAATAAGTTAGGGTCATGTTCAGGAATCAAGCAACATGGCGATTTGGGCGATATCGCTGTGGCTTCCCTTTAATCGCCCGGATCAAAAGCACCGGCGATATCACTTCGCCCTAAAATCTGGCAATTATCATATCCGCAGCGTTATCTAAGTGGCTTCTGTTTATTACCGAATACACGCCAAAGTCAATCAACTGACCGAATCGACGAAACTCCGCCCCCTGGCGTAGTAAATTACCTATTGAAAATTGATAAGCAACCATTCACAGCGCTCGTCATTCGGGTATTTGGCAGGAATCTCACAATGGTCCATTGGTGATTGCAAAAGATCCACTTCTCCCTAAAACTGCAGTCGTCGAAATTGGCATTAGTCAGACAGCAAAAAACTAGTATTTTTTCTTTCGGGCTTGTAGGAAATCCAATTTTACAAGCCCGACGTGCTTGTACAATTCATTAAACAGAAAACGAGTTCCACTTTCATTTTCAATATTTGTAAACAAAGTTTTGAGCCGCTTAAATCAACAGCCGCTTATGTTTTAACACACTGCGCACACGTGCTGGGCAATCAGCCGATAATTAGATTACTGCGCATAAAGCGCATGGTTTTGTGGTTCCCGGATTACTATTATGTAAAATCAATGTTTTGTGTTGCGTTCGGGACACAGAGAGTAATGGCCGAAAAGTTGTCATTCAAGTACGTCATTGAGGAATGCGAATCTGAGGTAACTGTGATTGACACATTCGTCAACTGGCTTTTTGTAGAATAACCTGGCACTTAATTGCTTGTATATTTTCTGGTGGTTCAGGTTTGCTCTCTCTTTCACATGGATATATGGGATACATTTCTACTAAATTTTTACCTAAATTTTATGTATATATTTATAGTTGTGATTTGATTGAAATCTGTGTTTGAAATTAATTTCTTCTTATTTCAGGATCAGAAAGAGGCTGGCTCAGATGACGAGGAAGCTAACTTGGATGAGGATGAAATTAATAAGAAATTTGTATTGTATTCTAAAGATTGAATAAATGAATGCTTCTTTGGATGTTTTATGTTATGTTTATCTGCATTTTTAACAAAAATGTTTGGGCTAGTAAAATCTGACTCGGGCTTGTTCAAATTTCCATAGTACTAGCCCGACTTACTTGTAGATTTAAATCTGAATTTCAATGACTGAAACTGCCTCACTTCTCCCTCTCCAGAGCTGAGGGAGAAGTGACTTCTTCCAAAAATTGGAGTCTAGCTTGATCCCTGATGTTGGTAAACAATAATGCAAAATATAAAAAGCAATATGTGAAAGGATATAGGAAATATTTGGTAGTAAGCAAACTTTAACATAGATTTATCAATAATATGCATATTCTAAGTATAAAAGGGGCAATAATTATGACAAAATGCTTGATAGAGTTGTCTGCTCTTGTTTATAGGTTGGGGTGATGTTGGTAAACAAGTATGCAAAATATGAAAGCAATATGTCAAGGGACAATGAAAATAAATGGGGTAGTACGCAAACTTTAACATTTGCTGCATACATGTATTCTAAGTGGAAAATAAGCGTCTTAACTTTCCTAGCTACAGTACAGCCAAAGCGGAACAAACGTATTTCGCGATCCGCGGCGGCAAGGCGAAACGAGTCGATGCCGCGTCAGTCGTTGAAGTCGCATTTCGCCGCGAAACTTCGCATCTGTCCGCCGAGGCATGCCGCGGTCCGCGACATGATGCCGAGTCGATGCGATCATGAAATATTTTTTTTTAATTATTAGTTTCATGTAGTTAACAAATTTTGAAAGAACAATTATAATAATAATTAAAATCATAATAAATTTTTGTGCGCGGATTGTATTAGCATATACATGTAAGCATAGTTAATGTGTCTGGCCAATTATTAAGTTTGTTTCCCGCCCGTAGCGTATGTATTTCACACATAAACAAGGTCACGTAATTATGTTTTCGCACATACAAGTGGTCAAGGCTCCAGCATATGGTGGATTTTTAAATTAATTGCATGTCGATTCCGCTATTATATTTTAGCTGAGAAAATTAGCAGTTTGAGGCCACATCAATAATCAAGACGGTGACGACGCATTTGTAGTTATGTTAATTATCAGCTTATTATAACTATTGTTTGAATATGCATATATAAACACGTTTTATTTTGTTCATATTATCGATTAATATCGCTACTAATTACCCGATAATCCCGTATATTCCAGTTTTAAAGCAAATGCTGGTAAATATTTACGATACACAAACATTCTCGATATTTCCTTAAGTATCAAATACATTTGGGTATTTGTTACTATTTATAGAGATGATGAAATAACGTCTAATCGGGGCGTTTTTTTTCTCCACTGAACACGCGATTTACGCCTGACATGATGTTCATGTATTTATACAACACAAAATACACCCAAACTTTCCAAACGACGTTCTACATGTCTGCATAATTTTCGCGGGCTTTTTATGAAACAAAGGATATTTTAGCACTGTTTATTTGACGCTAGAATTTGCCAAAGGACGCGTTAGCATTAAAATTCGGAAGTGTGTTTCGGATTACAAATATAATAATGATAATCGAACGAAACATAAACAGTTGCGCGTAATTAATTCTACGCTACACATACATGTATGTACATGTAGGTGGATATCTTTTCACTCGTTCCGCCGCGTACGTTTGCGGCGGATTTACTCCGCGAAAGTACGCGAGGTTAATACAGACTCGGCGTCGTTGCGCGGATCGATGCCGAGTGCCACGGCGATACGCCGCGTGAACACACGATTCGGCCGCCGCGGACTAATAATCTGGCCGTGGCGTAGCCGCAGATTATGTTTGTGCCGCTTTGGCTGTACTGTATGAGCACGACTTGTCATTTCGTCTATGTTACGACTCGTCATTCACTCAATTTTACGATAACGCTGTGACAAGCGGATTGAAATTTCAATCTCCCGGACAGAGAATTGAACCCGTGACGTTTGTATCTGTAGTCGACTGATTTAACCTTTCAACAGTGTTACCTTAAAATTGACCGGGTGTATAGCTTTATGCCAATCTCTATCTGACATTCGACCCCTTAAACTCAGCTCTCGAAATCTAGCAGTTTTATGTGATCGCTGCGAAACGAATTGAACATATTTGTTAGCATATTTTTAAAATGTTCAACATCAGTCTAGTTAAAAAAAATTAAGTCAAACAAGTGTCACCACTTGATGATCATGCTAGAAGGCATAACACAAGTATAAAAGGGGCAATAATTTTGACAAAATGCTCGATCGAGTTGTCTGCTCTTGTTTATAGGTTGGGGTCATGATGGTTAACAAGTATGCAAAATATAAAAGCAATATGTCAAGGGACATTGAAAATAGTTTGGGTAGTACGCGAACTTTAACATTTGCTCCATATTTTAAGTGGAAAAGGGGCTATAATTATGACAAAATGCTTGATAGAGTTGCCTGCTCTTGTTTATAGGTTGGGGTCATGATGGTTAACAAATATGCAAAATATGAAAGCAATATGTCAAGGGACATTGAAAATAGTTGGGGTAGTACGCAAACTTTAACATTTGCTGCATATTCTAAGTGGAAAAGGGGCCATAATCAGTCTTTCCAAAAAACCGTCGGTCCTCGGATTTTTCCGATAATAATTTGGAAAATCTGGAAATGATTCTAATATTGCCGGACATTGTGTCCGGTAATAAAATTGTGGCGAAATTTGGAATTTCATACTTTCAAGGCAGAAGTGGGAATTTACCGAGTTATTTATGAATACTCCAATCATGCAGTCGTCGAAATTCGCACTAGTCCGACAGCAAAAAACTAGTATTTTTTCTTTCGGGCTTGTAGGAAATCCAATATTACAAGCCCGACGTGCTTGTACAATTCAGAAAACAGAAAACGAGTTCCACTTTCATTTTCAATATTTGTAAAAACAAAATTTTGAGCCGCTTAAATCAACAGCCGCTTATGTTTTAACACACTGCGCACACGTGCTGGGCAATCAGCCGATAATTGGATTACTGCGCATAAAGCGCATGGTTTTGTGGTTCCCGGATTACAATTATGTAAAATAAATGTTGTGCGTTGCCTTCGAGACACAGAGAGTAATGGCCAAACAGTTGTCATTCAAGTACGTCGTTGAGGAATGCGAATCTCAGGTAACTGTGATTGACGCATTTGTCAACTGGCTTTTTGTAGAATAACCTGGCACTTAATTGATTATATATTTTCTGGTGGTTCAGGTTTGCTCTCTCTTTCACATGGGTATATGGGATACATTTCTGCTAATTTTTTACCTAAACTTTATGTATATATTTATAATTGTGATTTGATTGAAATCCGTGTGAAATTAATTTCTTCTTATTTCAGGATCCGAAAGAGGCTGGCTCAGATGACGAGAAAGCTAACTTGGATGAGGATGAAATAAATAAGAGATTTGTATTATATTCTAAAGATTGAATAAATGAATGCTTCTTTAGATGTTTTATGTTATGTTTATCTGTATTTTTAACAAAAATGTTTGGGCTAGTCAGGGGTTCCGCTGTCGATCGCCATTGGCGCCAAATGGCGCTAAATTTTTAAATGTGGCTCCAATTTTTTAAAAGTGGCGAATTAAAAAAAATCGGTAAAATCCTATCCGAAAATGTACTGCGAGTCGAAAGCACGCGACCGAGCATTAGCGGCCAGCGTCTGTCAGTTGTAAATATTGATTTACGACGATGTAAGTGACCTACAGTGCAGAGTGCATTAGAAATCACCGAAGCGTGTAAGTGATACAAACGGTGTTTTTACTGCTATTGTCAAGTTTTATGGGGGTTATTATCGGATTAACGGCTCCTTTATGATATTAAGCAATAAGTTAAGTAACACGGGGACAAACTGTCACGACGATCAATAATTATAATGATGATTAGGGCCGCTATTTCTATGTTAAAATCAAAACCATGCCCGGGGCTGGCAAAAGCATTTAATTTCTCCACAATCAACAAATAAAAACTTGTTTCAACAGGTATTTGTGAGCATTTCTGTTTAATAGATTCATTATTGTAATGTTATGGGAAGGATAAAAATTGATTAAGATAACAACAATTTCTGAATTAAATATAAAACATTCACTTGATGTACTATATTTCGGATATGTTAAATTCGGACATTTAAAGATAGGGACATTTATGTGTTGGTTTGATGTTGATAGTTTGTAAAAAATATGTTTTATGTTATTTCAGGCAACTAGAATGGATTGTGGCAATTATCTGGGCCTTTCTGTCAGAAAAAAGGCGTGAACAACAGTCATTTAATTGAACCTGGAAATCATCCACCACTAACAGAAAACTTGTTAACAACAGAAGCTGATGTATATCATGTCCAAATGACCAAATATAACTGTTAAACAATTTGAAGTGAGATGCTTTATTTTCTGATTCCCTTTCAAATGATGAACATTGGTGTGATTTTATGTTTAAACTAGAAATGGCGCGGCAGAGGCCGACGCGTATCCCCACGCCGAATGTTTGACCTAGGTGTGCCCCAGGATTGGTAATGGGGCCATGCATAGCTGAGATTGACCGTATTGTCATAAGAGAAGTTCATCATCAATTAGAAGTGAATTGGTGTAGAAATGAAGAAGTTATAGTAAAAGGCAATTTTGGGTGGGTGTGACATATGTGGGCAGGGCGCCCCAGGGTTGGTAATGGGGCCATGCATAGTTGAGATTGACCGTATTGTCATAAGAGAGGTTCAGTATCAATTTGAAGTGAATCGGTGTAGAAATGAAGAAATTATAGTAAAAGGCAATTTTGGGTGGGTGTGGTCTATGTGGGCGGGGCGCCCCAGGGTTGGTAATGGGGCCATGCATAGTTGAGATTGACTGTATTGTCATAAGAGAAGTTCAATATCAATTTGAAGTGAATCGGTGTAGAAATGAAGAAATTATAGTAAAGGCAATTTTGGGTGGGTGTGGTCTATGTGGGCGGGGCCCCAGGGTTGGTTATGGGGCCATGCATAGTTGAGATTGACCCTAATGTCATAAGAGAAGTTCAGTATCAATTTGAAGTGAATCCGTGTAGAAATGAAAAAATTATAGTAAATGGAATTTTTTGGTGGGTGTGGCCTATGTGGGCGGGCGCCCCAGGGTTGGGATTGGGGCCATGCATAGTTGAGATTGACCCTAATGTCATAACAAAAGTTCAGTATCAATTTGAAGTGAATCCGTGTAGAAATGAAAAAATTATAGTAAATGGAAATTTTTGGTGGGTGTGGCCTATGTGGGCGGGGCGCCCCAGGGTTGGGAATGGGGCCATGCATGGTTGAGATTGACCGTATTGTCATAGGTGAGGTCCAGTATCAATTTGAAGTGAATCGGTGTAGAAATAAAGAAGTAAATGTAAAATAACCTAAAAAAATGAGTGATAATTTCTGACGCGGCCCCACCCCAACCCCTATAACTTTTGACCCAGGGGTCAGATCAAAATTCCAAATAGTGCAGGGTCGCACATATGCTCATAGCTACCATGTGTGTAAATTTCAAGGTTCTAGTGCTTTTAGTGTAGGAGGAGATAGTGGCCAGGACGGACGGACAGACGGACGGACGGACGGACGGACGGACGGACGGCGGAGATCACCACAATATCCCCACCTTTTTTTCAAAAAGCGTGGGGATAATAATTAATTTCGAAACATTTATGCAGCATACTGTTTAATACATTGATGTTAACATTATTATATTATTTTGGTTATCGGTGTTGTTTATCAAGTTGAAAAAAATGTTATTTATATACAAATAAAGCTTATTAAGACTTATGAAGGTATGACTTATGCAGGTACTTATTGTTGTTTTTTTATGAAATAACATACTTTTTAAAGTGATAATATAGTCAATGACATTAATGTAGTAAGGTTTCTTAAAATGATTGTTCTTATTAATAAGGTGGAATAACCGACAGTATTCACGCCACGAAAAAGTGGCGACAACTTTTTTTGGGCCAGTGGAACCCCTGGCTAGTAAAATCTGACTCGGGCTTGTTCAAATTCCCATAGTACTAGCCCGACTTGCTTGTAGATTTAAATCTGAATTTCAATGACTGATCATGTAAAACATTTTTTCATTGGTTGCATTTCTTGAATGACGTATGTGCATATATGGTATCCAAAGATTTTTGCTGCGTCGACAATGCAAATTACACACTACGTCATCACTATATGAGTAGATTCGCAAAGGGAGAGAATCGATACCATATACTTTTGGTTCCCGTTATATCAGACTAATTCGTAAGCAAGCAGGGCATTAACATAGGCCAAAGTGATCTTCCCGCCATCTGTCAACACCTACACAGAAGTTCGAAGCGATCTGACAATATCTACACAGGAGTTCGAAGAAAAACAGAGTATCCAGATATATAACTGGTGATTTTGTTTTCATTTTATTTTTTAATATCTTAAAACGTTTCAATTACAATTTGGTGAAGGAGTCAAACCAAACTCTCATGATGATCAAACTCAGCACTGCAGATGTTACAGCTTATGACCCTTCAGCAGCTGTAGACAAATGGCTGTTAAGATTCGATGGTTTTATGTAAAATTAAATATCTAATGAGGTTTTTACGTAACAAACTCACACCTACATACAGGACCAACAAAGTTTTCTACCATAATTAAAAAAAAATCATCCAAATAATTCACTCAAAAGCATTGGGATTGACTTTAAGACTAGTATAATATTATAAGGTATGCTAGCCTACAAAAGCTTTGCAAAAAGATTAATTATTGTATGCTCATGATACAGGGAGATGGTCTTCGTCGACTTAATTATTAGCGCCCTCCCAAGGCTATGCCTGATGGGTATACAACGAAAGAAGATTAGTCAGAGGATGTGTCTTCAGTAGAGGATTCAGATATACAGGTTGAAGAGACAATTGCTAAAGAAATCTTGGCAATTCTGAATGATTAAATGCATGATTTGTATATTAATCTGATAATATTAAAATATTGTTAAAAATGTCATCTTTGTCTTTCGTCGTCTTTTTTTACTTTTTGGGCCTGAAATAATCAGTCTGGGCTGGAAATGGCTGCATGATTATAGGACCTCATGGCCAGCAATAATTATAATTTTGGGAAGGACTGCCATAATTAATAATTAATTATGACAAAATGCTTGATAGAGTTGTCTGCTCTTGTTTATAGGTTGGGGTCATGTTGGTAAACAAGTATGCAAAATATGAAAGCAATATGTCAAGGGACAAAGAAAATATTTGGGGTAGTACGAAAACTTTTAACATTTGCACGCTAACGCAGACGCCGGGGTGAGTAGGATAGCTCCACTATTATATATATATATCATATATAATAGTCGAGCTAAAAATGAGTGAAAATCTCTGATCCGGCACCACCCCAACCCCCATAAATTTTTACCCAGGGCTCAGATCAAAATTCCAAATAGTGCAGGGTCGCACATATGCTCATAGCTACCATGTGTGTAAGTTTCAAGGTTCTAGTGCTAATAGTGTAGGAGGAGATAGTGGCCAGGACGGACAACCGGACAGACGGCGGAGATAACCACAATATCCCCACGCTTTAAAAAAAATGAGTGGGGATAATAATAGCTACTTATGGCCAGCTAAATATATTCGTTACATACACAATGTATGAATTAAGTAACAAACCTCCATCAATCATGGCGCATTTGTAAATATATAATAGTATAATAATAATTATGTGTATTGCCTTAGTCCCTTTTATAATTCGCTTCGCTCTGCAATGGTTCGAAGCCTGTGTGACTAATCAGGGGGTTTTTTACTAAGAAAGTGACGCCGAAATTCGGCGTCTTCCCCTACCAGAATTTTTCCCCTAAAACTACCATTTCCCCTCCAAAAATATAATTTTTCACAAAAATATAATATTTTACCCTCAAAGAATTTGTTTTTCTTTTGGGAAGTCGACACTTATCCAATTTGTACCATGTACAACGATCTCGCTCTCTCTCTCTCCCGACGAACACTAAAATCTGGGAATCCCAGTGATTCTATATATAGCTCTTTAATTACGACATGGAAACCGGGCAACTAATCGTATTAATCATGTGACTATTTTACTGGATTCCGGTCTTGTGCGAGAAGGGTGTTTCGTCAATTAATTACCGCAAACCAGTCAAATTTTCATCCGGGTTATGTGAAAGCCAAGATATAAATGTTAAAACAGAAAAAAGTCTCACAATTGGCGTTCATACACGAACAAAATAAAACTTTCGGACTCAGAAAATATTAATTGCGTTGACGCATTTTTTAAGAATGAATCATCAAAAACCGTTGAAACCCAGCAGGATTCGGAGGTAAATGTAATCAACATCGATTAATCGATGTCGGATTATTGTGAAAGTAAAGTAGACAATCGGCAGCTGCCGCACCTTTCCCTTCCAATACTGTAGCAGATCTAGATCGTCAACCCATTCATCATAAAATTGAAATCACAATATTGACATCGTTCCCCGGCCCCAGTTGAAAACATTTCCCATTATTAGATCTACCCCTGCAACTTTATTTCAGACTTTGACTTTAATATCATACTTGTTCATGTGTTTAAGAACAAAAAGGTCAGAGACATGCCTCTTTTAATAAAAAAAACCCTGAAGTCTGTAGGCGAGTTATAGACATTGAAATGAACAGTTTTTATTTTTTCCCCAAATATGTCTCTTTCGCGCTTGATTTTCCCCTTTTACCCAGCTTCCAGCGTCTTCCCCTTTTTCTAAAAAAAACCCTGCTAATAATATCAATCTTATTGAAACACGATACAATTAAAAAACAAAAGACATGTATGTATGTGAATAGTAATAAATTTATTTCATAAATACAAGGTTTGTTTATGCAGAAGAGATAAGAGAAAACAGACAAGGGCTGTTTGTAAAACATGCATGCCCCCCATATGGGCTGTACGTTGTAGTGGCAGCCATTGTGTGAATACGTTTTTTGTCACTGTGACCTTGACCTTTGACCTAACCACCTGAAAATCAATAGGGGTCATCTGTGAGTCACGATCAATGTACCTATGAAGTGTCATGATCCTAGGCAAAAGCGTTCTTGAGTTATCATCCGAAAACCATTTTACTATTTCGGGTCACCGTGACCTTGACCTTTGACCTAGTGACCTCAAAATCAATAGGGGTCATCTGCGAGTCATGATCAATCTACCCATGAAGTTTCATGATCCTAGGCGTATGCTCACTTGAGTTATCATCCGGAAACCATTTTACTATTTCATGATCCTAGGCGTATGCGTTCTTGAGTTATCATCCGAAAACCATTTTACTATTTCGGGTCACCGTGACCTTGACCTTTGACCCAGTGACCTCAAAATCAATAGGGGTCATCTGAGAGTCATGAAAAATCTACCCATGAAGTTTCATGATCCTAGGCGTATGCGTATGCCGTTCTTGAGTTATCATCCGGAAACCATTTTACTATTTCGGGTCACAGTGACCTTGACCTTTGACCTAGTGACCTCAAAATCAATAGGGGTCATCTGCAAGTCATGATCAATCTACCCATGAAGTTTCATGATCCTAGGCGTATGCGTTCTTGAGTTATCATCCGGAAACCATTTTACTATTTCGGGTCACCGTGACCTTTGACCTAGTGACCTCAAAATCTATAGGGGTCATCTGCAAGTCATGATCAATGTACCTATGAAGTTTCATGATCCTAGCCCCAAGCCTTCTTAAGTTATCATCCGGAAACCACCTGGTGGACGGACCAACCGACCAACCGACCGACATGTGCAAAGCAATATACCCCCTCTTCTTCGAAGGGGGGCATAAATATGTTGATAAATGAACATGTATTTTGCAGTTTATAAAATCCTATTAAAACATATCAATATTTTTTTTTGTCAACATGAAGTATGTACTTGACAACTTTATTTGAGCATGATTTTAGGCCAAATCTGTACACTAGGGACATTAAATTGTAAATACATAAATATAGAGCAATGATCCTGAATATTCTATTTGATAATGTCAATATCAGTATCAATTTCCTATTACCAGTATAAACTGTTACACCATTAAAAACAACTTCATTTTGTGATACCTGGTAGTATAATTTTTTTCACATTTTCCTTTAAACAGGTTTACTGGGATACATCATGTGTTATATTTAATTTTGATAAATAACTATCAGTGTGTCATAGATCTTTACTAATACCATTTACCTTCCAATTTAAAAATTAATTTAATTAGTAGCCAAATAAATGTGACAGCATTTTCATCATTTGGCTAATATTAAATAACAACCACACCTACCATTATACAAGATATTAGGCACTTATGGTGCAATAAACAATCATTGATTAGATTAGCAAGTGTAGTACACAAGATAACAGCTAGATAATGGGTGCAATATACAGGCCCTTTAATCAGCATTGATGAGATTAGGTGACATCTTTAAAAGGGGATAAGAGGAGATTAGCACATTATCATGCAAAAAAACGTTTTTAAATAGTTTATCACTGTATTAATTATTATTAATGAATAGATTTGATTTGACTTAATTGATTTGATTTGACTTAATTGATAGTTTTATATATGGTAGTCATAGAACATGCATGTGTATTGTAACCTAGAAGCTGCACGCGCTTTTTGAAGACGGGGAAAAATATTGAAAATTTTAAGAAAAACTTACAGATTAACAAGTTATATAGTAGTTTATTATAGGCAGTAAGTGGTATGTGATATTGTGCATCAAGGAAAAAGTGGTATTTGTGCGTGGTAGTTTGTGTAATTGAAGAAATATAATCAGTTTGCTAGAAGCGGACCATTTGGACGGGAATCTTGTACCTGAGCACCGGATAATCCGAAAGTGTCATCAGTTTTCGTGGTTCAGATATTGTCGATTATTATCTTCTACACACTGTATCCGTTTTAACTGCTGTCATTATAGTGTTCGATAGCCCATAAGCAACCTGTGTAAACCTGAAGTTGTTTCAGTATGGCATCTTTAGACACTAAAGAGTCACATGAGTATGTCGAGTCGACCATGGGCCCGTCCATCACACAAGTAGCAGAGTTCACACCTGTCAAACAGAACAGGAAGCGAAACCACTCGTCCCCAGTTCATGGATCCGCGAAGAAGGTAAAGGAGGATGTTGCTTGTGAAAGTTCTTCTAGCGATAAAATGAGCTCCCTGTCTGAGCCGGTGTCCAATGAACTTCATCCAGTTAACTCTGATCTCAAGGCCCTATTATCAAAGCTCTCTACTGACATATGTGCCATGAATGTCTCGATAAACAATCGTATTGATCAACTTGAAAGTTCCATAGAGCAAAAGTTGACCCATAAATTTGCACAACTGTTGGACAAGAGAGTTAACATTGAGCTGGGTCGTATTAAGACGAATGTGCAAGAGCAACTTGACTCATTTAAGGAGAAAATTACTGAAGAGTTACAAGAAGTCAGTGAAAAGTGTTCCTCAGTCACGGCTGCAGCTGGCGGACCCAGTGGTGGTCAGGATATCTCAAAGAATTTGGTAATTCGTGGCCTTCCCTATCATGAGGGAGAAAATCTGAACAGTAAAGTGATATCTATGTTCAAAGACGTAATGAAATGTAATGTGCAAGTATGCAACACACAGAGAAAGACAAGTGCTAACAGTTCCAAGCCGGGTGTTGTTATTGCTACCATGCAGTCACAAGAAGATAGGCAGAAAGTGTTGAAAAACAAGTCAAAGCTGAACGAAAGCAGAACTTATTCTGATGTTTACATCCAGTGCGATCAATCGCGAGAAGAGCGTTTGATGATGAGTAACTTTAGAACCTTAGTTGGCGCAATGAATGCCGAGGGGGTGAGTGTTCGAGGGAATCGTGTGGTGCGAAACAGGCCAATGTCGAGTGATGACAGGCAGGACCAAGGAATTAGTCATTCACAGGGTGATGGCTCACAGCGCAACACTGGGTGGAATGGTCCTCGTGGTGCTCCTCGACGCGGTGGGTCTTCTGGGCGTGGTACCAACAGTGATCGGGGATGGCAAAGAGCACAGCAGAACAGAGGAAGACGAGGAGGAGACAATTATTAGTTAAAAACAGGCTTTTGGAATGTTCATGGTTGGAGCAGTTCGAGCTCTAGTGACAATTTTATTTTACGTGAACAATGTATTAAGCATTTGAACCTTGATTTAATTGGGATTGCTGAGTCCCATTTAAAGAACTTTAATAGTATTGATGTTTCTGATTACACATGGTTTGGTAATAATCGTAAAAATATTCATGTGAATGCAAGAACTGGTTCTGGTGGAGTTGGGTTTTTGGTCCGTAACAGTGTTCTAGATGTTTTTGATGTATCTATTTTAAATGACTCCACAGATGGTATATTATGGCTGAAATTTGTACACAAAAATGATAACTTTTGCTTTTTACCATGTGTTTGTTATCTTCCTCCAGAAAACTCTGCTAGGCATGTAGATGCAACTGCCTTTTTTGACACAATACTTGTAAACTTATATGAATATCAAAACCTAGGTCTGCCTTTTATTTGTGGAGACTTTAATAGTCGTTGTGGCGATTTGGAGGACTTCATAGCAGGTGTTGATAATATTATTGATAGAGATGTGATAGACTTTAAAACAAACAAATATGGAGATCTTTTTATTGATTTTTTAATTAACTGCAATTTTTGCATGTTAAATGGACGTAATACAGTCCATAATGATTACACGTCAATTTCTGTAAAGGGTCAATCAGTTGTAGATTATTGCATAGTACCTTATGAAAACTTGTCATTATATAGTCAGTTCTATGTGCATACAGTTGTTGATGTTATGAACAGTATTGAATTGCAGGATAGTATTGCTCCAACATGTGTCCCTGACCACTCTATTCTCACATGGGTTATGGAAATTGAATCCACCGACTTGGAATTTGCTACAGATAAGACTGGGTCAGTACAAAGTACAGATAAATTTGATTGCTCCAGAATTCCTAATGATTTTCTGCTAAACCAAGTTCTGGTAGGTCAGATTAACGACTGTATTTCTAACCTTGAACAGGGTTACAGAACACAATCAGACATAGATCAGGCATTTGGAGATTGGTGTGGTATTGTACGGGATGAAATGTATGATAAACTTCCGTTCAAAACGATTATTCATGATTGCTGTAGAAGAAAGCGCAGGTCTGGTAAGCCATGGTGGAGTAATGAATTAAGTAGTCTATGGTCAGATATGTGCAAAAAAGAGAAGTTATGGTTAAGATGTAACAATAAGCATTTAAAAGTTCAGCTTAAGACTGACTATATAAGGTCTAGGAGTTTTTTTGATAGAGCGGTACAAAAGGCCAAAAGACATTACTGGTTTTCTACACAGTCTAGATTATCTAACTTAGCTTCTGATAATGATGTAGAGTTTTGGAAGACTATTGGAACTTGTGGTGTTGGCCAGGAACGTAAGAAGGGTATTCCTCTTGAAGTTGTGTTAGACAATGGGACAGTTTCTTCAAAATTGGAGGATGTGTTGTTGAGATGGAAGAATGACTTTGCAAATCTTTTGAATCAATCTGTTAATTCAAATGTCGGCCAGCATACAAGTAGTTTTGATAATGTGTACCATGAGGAGTTGGATAGACCTTTTTCAGTTTTTGAGGTGAAAGCAGCTATTGACCGAGCCAAGTTGAATAAAGCGACGGGCATTGACCAAATTCCTAATGAAGTTCTTAAGAATGACATGTCTGTCTCCTTTTTGCATTCTTTATTCTGTGTATGTTATGAAACTGGTATGGTCCCATCAATGTGGGGTAAGAATATCATAAACCCTATCCCTAAGTCGAGCACTGCTGATAAGAGAGATCCTTTACAATATCGTGGTATTAGTTTGGCTTGTACTATGTATAAATTGTATGCAAGTATTTTGAACCATAGGCTGTCAAGCTGGTCAGAACTTAATGATAAAATAGAGGATGAACAGAACGGCTTTCGCAAAAAGCGCAGCACTTTAGATCATATCTCTGCACTGACCAATATTATAGATGTTCGCAAGAAGTTACATAAATCTACGTTTTGTTCATTTATTGATTTTAGACGTGCGTACGACGGTATTGAGCGGAATTTACTCTGGCAGAGGTTGAATAGTATAGGTGTCCCAACAAAAATGTTAGATGCAATCAAATCCTTGTATGCGTCGGTCTCCTCTTGTGTTCGTATAAATAGCCATTATACTGATTGGTTTGCAGTTACCACTGGTTTACGGCAAGGTTGTTCGTTGTCACCGTTGCTGTTTAATCTCTTCCTTAATGACTTATCTGTGCAGATTAAGGCGGTTGGTAAAGGTGTTTTGATTGAAGACGAGCCAGTTTGTATATTGTGCTATGCAGATGACCTTGTGTTGATTGCGGAAAACGAGCAAGATTTGCAATGCATGTTAGATGTATTAAGCCAATGGTGTACCTCGAATAGTATGGTGGTCAATGCAAATAAAAGTAACATTGTGCATTTCAGGCCAAACTCTGTGCCCAGATCTGAATTCAACTTCAAATGTGGTGTTCATGGATTAACTTATGTTGACAAATACTCCTATTTAGGTTTATTACTATCAGAACATTTGGACTTTAGTATTTCTGCCAAATCTGTTGCACAGAGTGCTAGTAGAGCACTTGGCTTACTTATTGCTAGATATAAAAGTATGGGTGGTATGTCATTTGCAGTTTATAGCAAGATGTACAATTCTACAGTGTGGCCAGTTATCTCATATGCATCAGCTATATGGGGCATACGGACATATGCATGTATAAATGCTGTTGAAAATAGGGCCCTACGCTTCTTTATGGGTGTTGGTAAATATACTCCATCAGCTGCATTAGCCGGTGATATGGGATGGCAACCACCTCTAGTTAAACAGTACAAACATGTTTGTAATTTGTGGCATAGATTTGGTAGTATGAATATGAACCGGGTCAATAGGAAGGTTTTTCAGTGGACTGTTAATACTGCTGGAGTTAAGTGTAAGAACTGGGTGTTCAGTGTGAAAATGATGTTTAAAGATTTGAATCTTGAAGAATTCTGTATTTATCCAGCTACTGTGTCTAAACAAACTTTTAGTGACAAGGTTGATAGTGCTATGTTCTGTAAGTTTAAAAGTGATTGGAAAGATACTGTATTACAACCAAATGCAATAAGAGGGAATGGCAGAAACAAGCTAAGAACCTATTGTCAATTCAAGAATGAATATTGTACAGAAGAGTATTGTAAGATGATATTACCATATAGACATCGTTCTGCTTTTGCTAAATTTAGATGTGGGGTAGCCCCAATTATGTTGGAAATTGGGCGTTATGCTAATGTGCCTGTTGAAAATAGATTCTGCCCTAATTGTACAACTTGTGTTGAATCAGAAACTCATGTTATGCTATACTGTCCACTTTATTCTGATATCAGGACCTCTCTTTTTGAAAAATGTCATACCATTACTGATTTTAACTCTATGTCAGATATAGAAAAGATGGTAGTTTTATTCTCCAACAAATTATTGATAAGAGATACTGCCAAAGCCTGCTATAATATTTTAATGACCAGAAATGCTTATTTGTATAGATAGGTTACACATTCTATATGGCATTTTAGTTTTTAGATTTTATCAATTATTTGTAGATAACATAAACAAACTACATTTTTGTACAATAAGGGAATAGGACCTTTGATTGTTGCTTTAAATTATTCCAACATGACACTCTGGAAGTAAATATCTTAACTAATACTTTTAAATTCTACACACAGGTTTCATGAGATTATTTTTATATTGAAACTATCAAAGGTCTCAATATTCCACTTATGCAATATTGTTTTATTGTTTTATAATCCATGTTTTATAATTTTAACATATTTGGTTAACTTTAACTGATGCATAGTAATTGTGTTCTTGACTACTGTTATGTCTCTTATAAATCCATTATATGATTGGCACTGTAATTGATATGAATACTTTTATTGTTGTATATACTTGTACAGTGATGAGACAGAAATAAAGATAGAATAATATAGATGCATCTGTTGTATTTAACAGGGGCGGCTTCAAAATGAATCTTTCATATATCTTCATGTTATAATCTGTATTCAACGAATGTTTGACTGTTTGTCAGTCTAACAGACAGTCTGTTGAGCTCTAATAGATGGTAAATTTCATACAACTATGGTCATTTTGAGATTAAATGTCAGCATGTGTATTGTCTAATATACCAGTAATCAGATCTTTAACAAAAAAACAGGCCAGCCTACATGGAGAAGGCCTCCATCCATACCTATGTAAGAAACATGATGGCGCTACCATTCCTGCCAGCCGCCGACATTGAGCCAGCTTTCCAGCTCCTTGCGCTAAGAGCTAACTCCGAACAGCTCTCCAGGTTCGTGCACTTCATCGAGGAGCAGTTGATAAACCACGCCATCTTCGATATTGACTCCTTGTCAGTGTATGGGGTAAGTGTCAGAACTAACAATGACACCGAAGGATGGCACCAATCTCTGAATAGAAAACAGTGCTCACGCTGCTGCCAGACATTATCGCCAATGGCGATTATTTTATCCAACTGGCTATTATTTCTTAAAATTGTCTAGAAAAAATGGCGATTATTTTATCCGCCTACATAAAAAAAACAAATTGCCACTAAATGTTGTCCGGCGATTGCGAAACGCCTGCAAATCGGGCCATCAAGCAGGAAAAATCGATAACGATTTTTCCTGTGTACACACTCGACCCTGTGTATTGTTATACACGCGTCAATAACTTCTGCGACATTGTGGCCTAGAGCATTTTTCTCAATCAGTGTCCGACAGCAGTGATATATTTCGGAAAAAACGTCTTTAATCTCCCTGTGCTTTACCAATTATCGGTAACTGTTAGATCTTTGTTAATGTTTCGCCAATTATTATTTAATCGTCATTATTGAAAATCGCCGCTATTATTGTTGGCTGGTTTTGTTTTGCACGCCGTTTATTCTGCAATTAGATTACGTTGAACATTGCTTGATGAAATAATTATTTAATCGCCATCAACAAATTATCCCCGTAATTACCGATGTTTGTCGTCTGCTTTAACATAATGATTCCAATTTTTAACCAGGTAACCTGGTTTTCCCAATTCAAAGGGACCCGGCATATGCCATGGTCAGCTAATTTTAACGAAACACGTGTTTGGAATTACACTAAGGTGGTGTATTTTAACTCACGCGCTGTGACGTTAATTGATGTAAACATGATCGGCATTGCGAAAGTGTTATTTTTGGAATAAATCATTTACAATTGATATTGGCCTCTGCCTACAATATTGCGGCCGATGGCAAACGCCGTATTAAGCGATAAAGTAGTCGAACGATATGCACATTTTAGATTATGCATATTAATATTTTATATTATGCATATTTCATGTGCAAAACGCGTACAATTTTTCGGATTACCGTTTTCGGATACTGTATTTTTTTCGTCCATTATGATTTATTTTCGAAGTTCATAACAGAAAAAATAGAATGACGAATACACATGCGGTGATACGGAAGGTGTTGTTTATAATATTTCGAGTATTCACCAAAAATTGCAATTGGAAAAACTATAAAAAAATAGTATAATTAGTGCTCTGGGTGGGTTGGGGCCTCTGCCCTTAATTCTTATGTGTATGTAACTGTAGCTGAGATCTGGTTTGTTAAGTCACACCCACAACATTGATTGTATTCTTTATTGCAAAGCCATGATAATATTTTATAAGAAAATGACACACTGATATTATGCTTGTTTTTGAGTATATATATATATTATAACTTAAATCAATAGATATACATTTAATAAAACATAGATAAAATGAGATTCATGTTTTTTTCTTTCTTTTTGCCTTCAGTACCGTTTTGCGAAAAGTCCGCATATGTTTTGGCTATTATTTTTTTAAGGAAAAAAAATATGGCTATTAGTTTCTGAAGGCCAGAGCATTAGCACTGGAAAAGCAGGTGGCCAGGAACTAACTTTCTACCGCCTGGTTCCAGCACTATGTGCGGAGGCTGAGAATGTGCAGTACGAGTTGAGGTACCTCAGAGAGGACCAATCCACTAGGAAAGTGAGGCCAGAGAGCCTTAGGATAGAGAAAAGTATTAGAGACCTCTGGGCAAGGTTGCCTATGACAGCAAAGACATCACAACTAGTGAACTTCTAAGTGAATGTGCAAAGGTGTACGGCCCACAGGTGAAGCCCACAGCGGAACGCACAGTACATGAGACACTTGTCACCAGATTGTAAAAGTTGGTGTTCATGACATTGTGAAGTGTGATACTGAACTTCTTAGATTTGGTGTTTGTAGAACTGATATATTTAATATTTTTGCATTTAAAACACTTTTTAATTTGCAAAATAATCATTTTGATAATAAATCAAGAATAAACTTCAACCAAACAATCATACATTTATTGGGGGGGAAACGTCTGCACTTAAACCAAAGTGGGGGGGGGGGAAACGTCTGGGGAGGAAACGTCTTGGGGGGGAAACGTCTAGGGCAGGAAACGTCTTGGGGTGAAACGTCCGGAAACCGAGTTGTCGGGCGAGTTGTCTGACGACCGCATTTTTTAAGAATGAATCATCAAAAAACGTTGAAACCCAGCAGGATTCGGAGGTTCATGTAATCAACATCGATTAATACTGTCGGATTATTGTGAAAGTGAAAGTAGACAATCGGCAGCTGCCGCACCTTTCCCTTCCTGTAGCAGATCTAGATCGTCAACCCATTCATCATGAAATTGAAATCACAATATTGACATCGTTTCCCGGCCCCAGTTGAAAACATTTCCCATTATTAGATCTACCCCTGCAACTTTGGACTTTGACTTTAATATCATACTTGCTCATGTGTTTAAGAACAAAAAGGTCAGAGACATGCCTCTTTTTCTAAAAAAAAACCTGAAGTCTGTAGGCGAGTTATAGACATTGAAATGAACAGTTTTTATTTTTTCCCCAAATATGTCTCTTTCGCGCTTGATTTTCCCCTTTTACCCAGCTTCCAGCGTCTTCCCCTTTTTCTATAAAAAACCCCTGAAGCATAATACAAAAGCTTTCTTGCTTAAACTTTGTTAACGCATTCCTTAACCTAATGTATACCGTAGACACTTATCATTTGGTTTTATTGGGGCATTATGGAAAAATAAATACAAATTAATCGGAACTGCTGATTATCCGGAACTGGTTGACAAACTGTAATGTGTTCAGTCCAATATCATCATTATCGATATTTTACTTAAATATTTAATTTGTTTTAATGGTTTTCAACTAAAAAAATGTATTACCTTATATTTTACGCCATAGATTCTAACATCGGACTTTTTTTCGGTACACATGGCCGTCTCGGCCAAACTCATCGTCTTTATGATAAAGATAAAGTTTATCCAGAGATTGTTGTTAATGCGCGAATAAAACTTGGTTCGATTTGCTGCACAATTTTGTTGATAACTGTCCACGTTTCGTCATTGATTGTGCAAACATTAAACATTTTTATTTAAGAACAATGTCGCTAATAAGATTATTGTCCATTCTTAACTCTTTGAGAAACGTTATGCATACAGTGCTGTTTCGCGCGAAACCACACAAACTTTTAAGTAAGCATTCGAAATTAATTTACTCTAAAGAAATATAATTAAAGCAAATACAATTTTTGTAAGGCTACAAACAACCAATTACCACAAGTACCGAAGGCATCCACTGATTCCGATATCTGTTAACTGGTTCCGTGCATTACTCGATCATAACCACAATTTCGAAACATGTTATGGTCGATTAAATTATTATTCAATATTTTTTATTTAAATCACAAATAAAAACTCGATAATCACGAAAATTTTAACCAATAAGAAAACGTTACACACTCCTCGAAACAAATTATCACACTCTAGGTAGAGCGAGGCTTAGAACTACGCGGTGGTTGCCAAATGAACATGCTATCACTTAGCAGTATAACGATCAATAGTGCAGTTGGTATATTGGATAGACGTAACAGACACTCGTATGAAGAGGAAATTACACATAACTGTGTGGGCGCTTGTGTAACAATCACGCGAAGAATTTACAACACTGGATTCACAATACCAAAAGAAAAAATGCTAAGTAAGAAAGATAATGTTCTTGATCGACGACAAACGGTTACTGCACGCTAGGTAAATAACCGCTGCCGTACAATTCATACACTCGATCGTATAATGCTTTCATCAAGAATGTTTCCATTACGTGAACGATATCCTTGCGACGCACTACTAGTAATTCCCTCTCAACACTTGAAAAGTTGTCATCGTTACCCATAGGAAAGAATATTGAAAGCGGTCGATGTGATCATAATGGGGAAGTTGTGGCGGGTCTTCGCGTTTGATATTAGGCCTAATAACAAAATGAGGTTGGCATGTCCCTTTGGAATAAAGTGCATTCATTCAAAATATGTTTATATTTCTTGATACTGTTCAAAATGTCTACCGATAGACTCAATCTAAATTTATATAGCTATCGTATTTGATTCATTCGGACATACATAAACCAGTTATTAATTTCGAGAATGCTTAGTTATTGCTTTAAAATTTATTTGAATCGGATATTAAAAAATCGTGATATAGACTAATAGCCTACTTTAGTTTACCTTTTTCTGACAATTTATTAACAAATGTTGATAATATATGGGTAAACAGAGTGATTTTAATACTGCTATGAATATAAAATATACATGACACAAGTACATACGATTGGCTATTTAATACTATAATAAACCACTGGAATAAATTACTAAAAGTGTCCAATGAAACAAACGCATATATATGATTATTTTATTCCTTCTCCACTCCAAATGTATAGACCGTCGACTGCTTGTATGTTTCTCCGGGCCTCAAAATGGTGTTTGGAAAATTTGGCTGGAACATAATAAAATGGTGAAGTGTATTGAAATCGCATACACGAGAACATTTAATTTATCATTCAGGTGAGCAGGACTTGAAGCTTTTACCAAAGTTCAGTACTTACAAGCCCATAAACCCTAAAAATAAACGAAATTTTTCTAACAATATTTCGAAAAATAAAGATAACACATAAAAATTAATGTTCCTTATAGAAATAGCAAAAATTTCAACGCTAGATGTGGTCTGGAAACAAAGATTTAACAAGATACACAATGCTCTTTTATTTGTACGGGACAGTATATTCAACACATGATCATGTATTAAGTTAATTAGTATTCGTGTGTCGTAAATAGATAACGTTACGGGAAATTATCAAAGTGCTGAAGGCATTGCAGTTGTTCGCTGTTGTCGTCCTTGATTAGCAGTGTGCACAGGCTAATCTTATTTGACGTGCATTAAGCCCCGTTTTCCCTGAAAGCAGCCACTATGTACAGATTTCAATGATAAACACTAGACTGGCCAATGTCGTCTTACAAGCTGGTATATACACTCACTGCTAGAGCAGAATCATTTGTCGTCTGCTGCAGACAGGCAGCGGTAATCGCTCCTAGCAGAGTGAGTTGCGGTTCTTACCGTTCTTAAGGCTTCTAAGCACATACTGATTTGCAATTTATGCTCTGTAAATTTAGTCGTCCGCTGATGCGACCAACTAAAAATGGAATATATTGTGTCACAAAAAAATAACAAGTATTTTGTATCTCGTTTAATCTATGTTACTATACCACATCTAGCGTTGTAATGTTTGCTATTGCTATAAAGGACACTGATTTTTTATGGGTTAACTATATTTTACGAAATATTTTGCAAACTTTCTGTTGATTTTGATTATTTATGTTACTTTAAGCTATTATCACGAAGAATCATTCAGTATTGTAGAAATGCTTGCATAATTTATTAACATCTGTTCATCGTAGCTGAGATTATGAGTTTACTCGTACGAGCATTTTCTAGTCATTTATTTGTTTTGATTCACAAGCATTTACCATTTTTCATGGCATTGTATCGGATTTTTAGGTTAACCATACAACGTAATACGTACATGATTCACACTATCAGGAAAGTGTTGTGTCTCAAGACAAAACGACGCAAAAGGTTTGTAGCTTTTCCCGCTTTTCCCGACAGTATTCGACATAAACATAGCCGTGTAGAACTGCAAGCCGGGCTCCGTAGTCGATGTTTCGATGTAACGCCCAGTTGCTGGGTGAACAACCCTGCAATCCAAAGTAATGTTATGACTCCTCGAGACGCAGTTCATAGTTCTAGTGTGTATGCCATTTCATATTGCTATTGATCAGGTTCAGAACGCTTGTGTACACATGCACTACTTGAATTCGTATTTCATGTAAACACTAAAACTACATTACGGCAATGCTTGAAAACACATACTTTGAAACACGTTTCATCATTCCGTCCTCGCCTACACAGAAGGTCAAGTCAAGGTCGCCGTTACAAACAGCGTCTTTTATCGAACGTAATTCAACAGGAAAGCGCAAATCTTGAGAGCGTCCGTCCACATCGGGTAGTTCCCCTGTAATTTGAAACAAAAAGGTTAGAAGTTCAAAACGTGTTACCTGTCCGTTGCCGGTAAGCCTCGTAGCCTCACACACTTACTGGTATTTACCAAAGACTGGCTTTAACAGCAGATATCTCTTATGGAGTTTGTGAACAAGAATATGCTTAGTCTTTTAAACGAGTTGACGTCTGCTATAAATGTAATTGTTCATTACATGGATGCATATGTTTTCTGTTTGCTTTTCTGTTTCCTCTTATTTTGACGATATAAGAGAGTTAGAAAGAAGAATTTTACCAGTCGGAATCAGATTGTGGTCCACAGGTACGAATTTCTCGGCAGATATTTGCACCACATGGTCCAATACGTCATCACAATCCTATATAAAATCATACACTGGACTGCATTTCTTTACTTGTATCATCATAAGCAGCAATACAAGTGTACTTAGATTTGAAACTGTGGTTCAACTGAATCAAATGTCCTTCCATAAGCAGTTGGAAACAAAATGTTAAACACAACAACAATTATACTCAGTCGATAATTGTTCATATAAATTGCCATGTTATTAAGTTAATGCTTATTTACAATCGTACGTTTTGTGATAAACTCTGTGCACAGTATGCGGTTTGGATAGTCGGTTTTAAACCAGTTGGAGGCTTAATACTTAGCATTACCACTGCTATGTAGTAAACAGCTTTATTCATGTTGTTTTATGTTTAGTATAGTGTAAGTTATACAGTATTAGAAGATACAGTATTGTATAGGTAATTTGGCACTCGTCTTGAATTTTTTTTTCTGTTTCCATATTAGTTAACGGTTATCCTCGTTTATTGTAAGCAATTCGTTACTTTCCATAAATAAAAGGCTAACGGAAGGTAACATGCATTTCCACACCAGTTCTGAAGTTTCAGTTTTACTACATTGAGTAAATATCGAATGGCATTGAGAAAATCTATCAGTAATTGTATTTTGTTAATTTAATTAAAAAATATGTAATAATACTTTCCACTTTGTTAAGTCGCATGTTTTTATGCTGGTTAATATATATCTACATCGTTTATTGAGACATCTGAATATATTTAGTACATTTTTATATATTGTATACCTGTCCGGCCAGATTAAAGTACGAGTGGTTAGTGAAGTTAAGAGGACATGGCTTAGTTGTAGTCGCTAGGTAGTCCAACGTCAGTAAACCATCCTCATCCAGCGTATACGTCAACGTAACGTCCATGTCACCCGGAAAACCATCTTCGCCCTCTGGACTTCTATACGTTAATGTCAGACGGTTGTCATTAACAAAAGGCGTCCAGAGCCGCTGGAAAGAAAACATAAAATTTGATTTAATGCGTTAAAGAATGTATGCGATTTCCAACGAGTATTATATGAGACGAATTCGATGCACGTATCGTATTAAAAACGGTTCCAAGCTGATATATTCTATTAATTATATGTGCATAGTACTAAATAACAGAATAAAACAGAAGCAAAACTCCCATGAACAGCCAACATAAGCTTTTCTTTCATATAAGCTTTCTGGCAATTTTAGCTATCAAGTTATGAGTAATGCCTGTAATTGTACCCGACTGAAGCCAACGAGTCCACCGTGTATGTTGTTTGGTCTGTTATTCACTACCAGCGAATAATCCTGACCGTCCATGGAGAACTTGCCCCCTGCTATACGCCCGGCGACACGGCCCACCACTACTCCGATGTATGGAGTGTTTTTCTCATAGCCTGCATTATTGCAATGATATTTAACTCCGCCACATTTAACCAAATATCGCAATCGATCTGTTTGTAATAGCAACTATACCACTGCCACTTCAGGTCATATATATAATTATTATATGTTATTTACATACCGGTAAAACCATATAAATCGTACAAAAATGACGGAATTAAAAATATATGACGGGCGGTTAACTTTCTCGGTTGATAAATTAAGTGCAAATTTAGTACATTTACCAAAAAGAGGATGCCGATTTTTTTCTTTTTCAATTTGTGTTAGCATATGTTCAAGCTTTATGACAAATGTGGTTGATTTATGCCACTGTTGGCCAGCATATATGTGCTGTGGAATATAATTCAAGGCACATTGCAACAAAGCAGACCTGCAACATCGTCGTATCCTAGGGCGATGTCAACCAGTGTCCCAGCTCTGTCGGGCACCTCGACAGATTGAATGGCGCATCCGAAATCCAACACAGACACGCGGACCTTTGAACCTTCAAAAATGAACCTGTGGACGCCAACCCGATTTTAATAATTAAATACTAGTACATGACTTAACTCTTGTACTTCACAAAGCTGCAATTTCTTAGTTCATATTCTCTTGAACAGTGCCCGGATTAGAGGGAACCAGCATGTATAAGTGGTATGTGTTAAGTAACATAATTATGTGGCTGCCACGTTATGCAATTCCGCAATTATGAATATTAATTATAATATAAGTTATTTCGGAATCGTATTGAGAATCATTTTAATACAGATACTTTAATTTAGACACACTCAGAATCATGAACATTGTTCCCACAATCAATCTGATGCTAGTGTCGGCATGCCTTAAATGATAATCGATAATGCAATATGAAACACACACTTACAAGTAAGGCTATTGCTTATGCTGATTAAACAAAACGGTACTCGCCTATGTACGTTTTCTCCATCTTTTGTTTTACCAAATTCCTCCGTTGTAATGGTCACAACCATCATGGATATCTATAGTATGTGATGAAATGTGGGTCAAGCAAGATACAAGATGTGTAAAATGTTGATAAAAAGAGCCATAGGTTGCACAGGCAATTCAATAATAAAGATCATTTTATGTTTATTAAAGGCGAGATTTCACATCGGTAATAGATGTGAATAGAATAACAGTTATGTTTAAATCACATAGCGCGTTGACTCAAGCAAAAAGGGGGATGTTTCAAGGATGCAAAATCTCAAAATAAGCGTCTTAACCTTCCTAGCTATGAGCACGACTTGTCATTTCGTCTATGTTTCGACTCGTCATTCACTCAATTTTACGATAACGCTGTGACAAGCGGATTTCAAATTTCAATCTTCCAGACAGAGAATTGAACCCGTGACGATTGTATCGGTATTCGACTGATTTAACCTTTCAACAGTGTTACCTTAAAATTGACCGGGTGTATAGCTTTATGCCAATCTCTATCTGACATTCGACCCCTTAAACTCAGCTCTCGAAATCTAGCAGTTTTATGTGATCGTTGCGAAACGAATTGAACATATTTGTTAGCATATTTTCAAAATGTTCAACACCAGTCTAGTTTAAAAAAATAAGTCCAACAAGTGTCACCACTTGATGATCATGCTAGAAGGCATAACACAAATTAATGGATCTTTGGCGGTTTTAGATGTTTTCCCGCTTCTCACCCAGAAGTCAAATGATCTTTGTATACATCTGCAGCCAATTGTATAAATCTGGATAACTCCTATCCAGTGGATAACTTTTGGTTATCTTATCATAAAATTGTAGATAACCAATAGTTATCCGCTGGATAAGAGTTATTCAGATTTATACAATTGGCTACTGTGAAGATCAACGAACCCGATAACCAATATTTGAAGGTTGTCTTGTCATGACCCAAAAGGCACTTAATTGTTTGACAAACAACTCTTGTAAAGATTTATGCACTGAATAATCAAAAAACGAATATATAAACATAGGCATATGAAAAGTTGAATAATATTTTAATATATTGACTGTGAGAACGCTGCTAAAAAATAATTACTTAAAAAAAACACGATATGCCAACAACAATAAATTATACGTGTATGTAGATACAATCCTGCTATTTTCCTATTTATTTAAAACAATTTATACTTATATTCGTATCCAAAAATGTCACATTTTTTATTTAAATTTTAACATTGTTACCTAGCTTGTTACCTTATTCCGTTTTACAATATTTATTATTGAAACAAGTCATTTGTTAGTTCTTGTTTTTATAGCACATTTCCATAACTCACTATGCGTAAAATGAAAACACATTTACTCAAAGGTTGCATACTATACATAATTTTGTCATTTGCAACCAAATAATTATTGTTTGTCAGCTTTAGATACCATTCTGATGTTCTTAAAGAACTTTTAGTTACAGAGGAACTCTTCTGTATAATATACATGCAAAGTAGCGTAAATGTCGATTACAAATTGTACAAAACTTTGAACATGTTCAATGAGTGGTGAAAAACAAAATGAACTAATGAAGTTTCTATAATACACACTTTCTTGAAAAGTTTTTAGTCGTTTTTCATTCATATACTCAAAGCACTTACATAATCGAAATGCCTTGGTGTATAAAATACACAACATCAACGTCTAAATATGAGAAATGCGCAAGCTTAACCAAATCAGTCGGTAATGTATCAGTTTTAACAAAATCACACATGTTTAAATTAAGTGGATAATACGTCTTAAAAAAACACAATATTTTCATGTTTGTTGAAAAACATAGTTTGTATTGTACAAGATAACATCTCCGTTCCTCACATGTAATACAGAAAAATAGTAAAGACAACTATGTCTAATCAAGTTTATTCAGTAGAGAAGAAAAATTGTATGTCAATTCATGCAATATATAAGTAATAGAGTCAATACAAGTATTTTTTTATTTTAAATAATAAAGTCAATACATGTCATTTTTTGTTTTTCATAAATACATGTGATCACGAACAGTTCAATACTCATTTAAGAGTTTATCAATTTGTTCATATTATAAAGATACTCAAGGATTGACTTATTCGTTCATTGTGAAATGAAACCGTAAGGGTACACATCAGAAGTCAACCACATCATATATAGAGATGATACGAAATCACAAATCATAAACGAACCAGTCCGTGTTGTTGATATTACATGTAAATTCCTAAGCACTGGTTAACACTCTTTGTATTAGTTTGATATATTTATTTATTTATGACACAGTTAAACGTTAAAAGGTGAGAAGAGACTCAAAACAGAGGAAATCAGATGTCTTGAAGACTCTTAAAGATTCATGGCCGCAAAGGATGCGTCTCTGAAACAAAAATAATCAGAATGACATTTAAAACATCTGCCCCATTCCATTATTAATTCATTTATCTGATAGGCATTGCATACATGTATATAAAAACCTTTATCACAAAAAGCAAAATGATAACACCATGCTCAACTCATTGCTAGACTCCAGCGCACAATACGAATTACCAGCAAAATCAAAACAGATACGTAATAAAACATCACTCACACTAGTATGAAGAGCTCACTTGACCCTCCGTAATCATCATAATAAGTTCTAAAATAGAAAAATAATATCTTACAAAAAGTAAAGCCAAGCAAACGTTTTTTGTTCTAACGAAACAGTCTTCGAAATGATTCATGTCATAAATATTAAGTCCAAAAACCCCTCGGAGGATCATTATGATACTGTACTCATTTTTGAATATGAATAATAAACATAATTAATTCTGGTATAAATAAGTTCAAGTTTTTCCTGGTAGTTAAAATTCTTGTTCATAGAAAATTGTTACCATTTTTGTCTAAAAAGCCGTCCCCATTTTTGTCGGCCTTGGCGAATATTGCCTCTACCATTCCATCGTCGTACGAGTACATTTCCGAGCCCGGTACGTCACTTTGCTTCAGAATCCTTCTCAGTTCTTCTTTATCGATCTTTCCTGGCAACAGACATGATTTAAACATGTAAAGCACAAGGGTCTCTTTTGGGCGGACTTAAATTATTTATATAATATAAATAGTATAATATATATATATATTATAAAATAATATATATTATGAATATAAAACAAGAATGTATATGAAACGTTTCGAAAGAACATTTGAAGTGCACGTTGTTGTTTTAACACTTAAACATTTATTTCATACGGGTATCTTAAATCAATCAGTAACAAAAGCAGTGAATATTCTTCAGTTATTCAACACAAAGCAAAGTACATACAAAGTATGTTGCTCATACCGTCATTATTTTTGTCGAAGACAGCAAATGCTTCTTCCATTGCCTTCTTGGGGTCCTCAAGACTTGCCTCCAGCTCGATGAGTTCGTCGAGATTTATAGTCTCGAAATCTGACAAACAACATACATCAGTAAATGCTTTAATCTGACCATTTGTTAAAGATACGGATCCATGGTCTTGACGTAAGGTACTGGTTCAAGGACCCAGTGGTCGCAAGTTCCATCTCCCCGCTCAACCATAATCAACTAACTCGTCTAATTCTTTCTGAGAAAATATGAGTCTTTACACCGATTTGAATTTTTCTCGTTCCTTCGCACTGGGTACTAAAAGACTCGGGGATTGCGATTCTTGATTTTGTTGAGCGTCGTGTGCTTTCCAAAGATACTTAAAATTCACTTTGCAATGGGTATTATTAAATGTATGAAAATGTTGTTCGATACTCGATCTGCCAACTATGAAATCATTTAAACACAAAGTAAACTTTGACATACAAAACGTTCATTAAGGTATTACTGTGAGCAGGATATTAAGACGACAATTAGTTTAAACCTATTTAATTTAGATCGATTGTATTAAAAGCATCGAGAGCTAATTGAAACGCTCTCGAGTCGTTGCCCTGGGTAGAACCAGTACTTGGTGCCTTTGATGCAGTTCTTAGGAACACTCCCACAGTGGGGAAACAGTGGGATTCACAGGTTGAACTCATGACCTCTCCGTCGTTGGACTGACACCAAATCAATTTCGCCACAGCGACCTTTTAAAATTAGAAAATTGACTATTGAAAAAATGTAAACCAATGTATATGGTTGAGTAGCATAATATAAGGACAATAACCGTCAACCCAATACGTACCTGATTTTCTTTTCTTCTCCCAGAATGTTCCGATCTCCTGGAAGATGGGGTTGTGACCCGCAAGACAGAGTGCCTCATACACCCCGTTCTTGTCCAACTCCTCGCAGTCGTTCGTGTGACACACCTCCTGGTAGGCGTCCTCTATACTCTGGTGTGGTCGCGACAATGACAAAACGTTAGTACATGTAATACAATAGCGAATATTCGATTGTTGATTAATCCACTTCATATGGAAAAGCCTTGTTACGTCGGCCATGCTCTGGTCAAATATCTGTAATCACTTCAACAACGGTCTTACAACTTAGTACTTAAGTAATTGCAACAGTTCGTGTGCAACGTCATCTGGCGTAGCTAAAAAACAAGACCTCAAAATGTATTAGTTATTTCAGTTCATGTTTACAATCAAACTTAACTCGTTTTCAAACTGCAGTTGCATCCATATGATGGCATACTTTGGCTATTTTTCACGAAATTAAACGGTTTCATGATGCTTTACTAGTTGTTGCAAAATGTAAGCCTTGATGACAAGTTTTATAATGTATGTTTTTTTTTTGTCAACAAGCAACACGCAAAAGAAAGATACTTACCATAGTCATGTTGAATATAAATAAATTACTTTTTCCTTCTGTAGTTAATTTCTCTCGTTTTAATTTCACATGTGTTATTGTTGAGAACAGGCTATACGATAAAAGGTACACTTGTTCGGTAATTGTTAACTGATCTTCCGTGATTTAAGTAATAAACGAAATGAAACCTGACTCTGTGTACCCGGGAGAGTTGAATTGTTTGAAACACAATGGCTTTTATTAAGTGGCAAAAAGGTTAATGATCGCAAATATAGTTAACTTGTATTGCTTTTTCAAAACGTTTTGATTTCTAATAAACATATCGTAAAATCATGTTGCAGTATACCCGCATATCAACGTGTGGATTTACTTAATATATTCCCTATAGTTAAGCAAAGATAAGAACGAAATGTTGTTGTATTTTTTATAAATAAAAGGTTCAAGAATTGGTTATTATCAATATCGATGTAGCTAGACGATATTGTTTTCTTTACCAGCAGTTTACTTGCAACATGTGTACGTTTATCATACAAATAACATTATGAAATGGGTCTTCGCATATCAAGCATAAGTTTATTTTATATACCGTATCAAATAACAACACATTTTAGAAATAGTTTTATAAATAAAAAGTTCGAGAATTGGTTAATACCAATATCGATGTAGCTAGACGATGTTGTTTTCTTTACCAGCAGTTTACTTGCAATATGTGTACGTTTATCATACGAATAAAATTATCAAACGGGTCTTTGCATTTCAAGCATAAGTTCATTTTATATACCGTATCAAATAACAATACATTTAAGAAATACCCGGTATGTATATTCATTATAGGAATTAAACCTATGTGGTAAAATAACCGATCAATATTTACAAAATGACCGGTCGTTGGTCATGAAATGACCGAAAACAAATGGTACAGCAACACCGGTAGATACGGTGCATTCTAAAATAGCTCGTACACCGCAAAGTTTAGGGAAGTGTTTATATCTGCCAGAAAGTACTGTCAACTTATTCCTCTTTCGCTGGTCAAATATGCTATGATTACAGAAGTATTAAATGTGGCGTGTAAGTTGCCGTGGTGTAATGGAAATGGTGTTCGCCTATTGACCATGAGGTCACGGGTTCGATCCCCACTGTAAGAGCGTTCTTAAGATCTAACCAAAGACATCAAGTACTGGTTCTAGGCCCAGGACGGACTTGAGAGCACTTCAATTAGCATGTTGCTTTCGACGCAATCGAGCTGAAATAAATAGTTTTAAACCAAATGTGGCGTTGAACCTCACACTTAGTCCAGAATTAATTACAAACACACACATGTGAATAAAAATTAACCTCATAGCAATGCCTTTCGCTATTTCTTTACAAGAAATCGAATCATAGATAAAGGGAAAATTTTAAATTAAGAAACATAATACAATGTTCCAAATTTGAAATTTCACTCTCATATTCTATTTGTAGAAACTTGTAGGCATCAAAACATTCCAAGAAATGAGAGAAAATGTACATTTTCATTGATTGAAATTGAAGACGATTGCTATGTTGTTCAAATATGATATCGTCTGTATAGACAACGCACAGTTATATATTTGTGAAAAAAATCATCAAATGTTTTTTTGTTAATCTGACGCATGCGTATTTATGTTTGCCTTTTAGCGTGTATGCATTTGATGATAAGCCCTGTCGGTATATGCTTTAGTAATAAATAAACTGTATGTTTGTTCTTTTAAAGAACGTATAAGCCAATATTTAAAGGCGAATTTAAATTAGATATAATTACAATTTGATTTCTCAGTTGTTAAATATTCTTTCTGAGAAAATATTAAATAAAATATATACATGTACATGATAAAGATGCGTCATATAGTAAAAAACGACCATATATAGTAATGCATCACAAGAAGAAACCATACTGAAAGATGTAACTCGCCCCAATTCAGTAGTTTTGCGGCCAATGCAAATGCAAAATAAAACAATATTCGATTATAGTAAATGCATCTCAATATAGTTTCATGTCAAACATCAAGTTGTTTCTTCGTCTTAACTTTTTGCTCTCAGTTGGCCACCACGAAGACATGTGGAAGACTAATGCGACCATATCTGAATAATTATGATGAAAGATTATTTCATTCCACATGATCTAACGGATGAGCTGGACAGAAAGCATGATACCCAGTTATCCCAAGTGAATATCGATAGTTGGAAACATTGAGCTCTAACAAGCATGTTTGTAAGTAATACAGTGAAAACCACGAAAAGTTTCTGCTTAAAAGATACTCGATAATAACTGTATATGTGAGAGATGTGAATATGTCTTAATGCATATTTTATTAATTGTGTGAGCGATTTGACTTATTTGTACAATCGTGATACATCGGCTTCTTCTTCTTCTTTTATAATAATGGCTATGTTCAAAACTGATACATTATGGCCATCTCGGAATATGGAATAATGTGCTGATCCAGAGTGTTATTTGTATACCCGTGGACCAAACATAAAGTGTATTGTAACCCTGTATGGTTTCTTCAATATGGAGGTTAATAGGGAATAATTTCATATTTATCATTTTATGTAACTTAAACAAACGCGGCATCGTAAACTGAAATTATATTAAGTGCATAACAATGTCTTAAAGTATTTATAGACTGCGTAGAAACATCTGCATTTACACTGTATGTGAGCTTGTTTTTGTTTCATGATTGTATTGCCATCACAGGGATCGTTAGGTAAAAAAATACTCTATTATACTATATACATATATACAAGGGATACAACTGTCAAATTTTCTGCACAACATCATAGTCTGAACAATAGCAAAAAAAATCGCTTCCAAAAGCAATAATTACACCAAAAAAACTGTATAACAACAGCTCAGACATTTATCTATCAGATAATAACTATGTGTATAGCAGTAAAAGTATTCATAGTTGTGTTTGAAACGAAAGTTTCATGAAAAACGGTAAAATTTTCGAAATGCGACACAGGTGTGCACACCCACTTTGACACATTTTGTTTCATAATTTAATAATTACAGAGAAGTTGAACAAATTTTACCTTGTTTAATTATCCATAGACACTTTATTAATCAAAGTAGACACCTTCCATAATTGCATGTAACTGCATATATGTAAAACACCGTAAATATTAAATTTGTTTACATTTCTACTATCTTCAAGGATTTGTATGCAATTTGTCTGGTAATGTTACGTGGAACGTGAATGGCTGGATTTATTACTGCAGTGGAATTTCAACCAATCAAATCGCATGTTAGAAATACATGTGAACTATCCAAAATGAAAGTAAAACATTGTCATTGTGAAATTGAAGCAGATTGATATGAATTTCTAGCAAAATGTTCTCACTAAATAGTAATTATGTTCTATTTTACTATGAAAAAACTATCCAAGGAATATGTACCAGCAAAAGAGCTTTATAACAAAGGAATACGAAAATTACTTCTAGAACTCACAGTTTTCAGCTGTGCACACCTGTGTCCAAGTAAGGATTTTTGAGCATTTTGAATGAAACTTTCTCTCTTAGTTCAATGAAAAGCTTGTACTTTATTGCCAAGTGTATTATTTTCTGAAAGATAATGTCTTGGCTGTTGTAATACAGTTTAATTGGTGTATTTATTGTGTTTGGAAGCAAATTTTTCGCTATTGTTTACACCATGGTTGTGTGCAGGAATTTTCACAGTTGTATCCCTTGTATATATATGTAGTAGAATAGAATATTTTTACTTAACGGTCCCTATGATTGCCATCATCACTACACCATTTCGAACCTGATTTTGACATTTTGGCATTTCATCGATAAGAATAGGGTACCCATAAGAATAAGATATAAAAACAATTGTATCAGATCATCTTTTAGGGTTCTGGTTTGAATATTGAACAGTTGACATATATTTCATGTGTAAACTGTAACCTTGTTAGAACCGGGGTGACAATAATTTGGAAAGTACATTTTTATCAAGCTGTGCCTGTGAGCATGTCATTTTATAGATCAGTTGAATGTTATTGACTACATTCGGGATTTTCTGCGCATGCACACTCACTGGTTGGCAAAAACACTGGTTACAGCAACGTAAAACATGTATAAAGGGCTCTTGTTAAGTCAATAAATTGGTAATAAGACCGAAATAAACATTAAAACTATTAAAATATAATGCAAATATATCAAATTAGTACCAAATAGATGTATATTCACAATCAAATTTCCTCATCATAAAATACCAAGTAGTTATAAGCATATAGAGTAAACGTGATCGGATGACTAAACACTGACAATTCCACATAACAAAACAATAAATTTGCCGTATTCTTTCTGATAGTGAGACTTTAATAAATGATGTTTCAACAATAATAAAAATGTATTAATTTCATTATGCTTGTAGCTGTTTGTGTGGATAGTGTTATTTTTCATCAGCGATAGATAGTGTTAGAGGTGCATTTAATCAATTATAAACAATTAAAGCCCTAAAAAGCGTAATACATTACAATTTTTTAATTTTTTGGTGATTTTTTTTTACATTAAATGACAATATTAATACAATTTACATGAAGCATAGGGAAAAACCCTGCATATTATGCAAATTGAACTGTCTTTGCATGTATGTTGAAATCTCTTTACTAGTAAAGTGCTTTCCACAGGATTTTTGTCAGGCGCCCCGGGGCTGCTAGGGGTGGTTCGGGAGGGGTGTCCCCTCCAGACGTTGATTTTTTTTAATTTAACGTGACAATTCACGTTCTGTGGTGCATTATAACACAAAGAAAAACAGCGTCAAAAGACGTCATTTGGTGCGCTATGACTCTTCAAAAAAATCCCCCAGTCATTTAAATACATTTTTTTTATTGCTTAATTGTTTTCAAACTTTCCCGCACAGATAGTAAAATCCAGACTCGAACGATTCCCCAATACATCCGTTTCAACCCGACTATTACTGTATACTTACTACTTTCTATTTATTATCCGATAATCCCGTTTATTCCGTTTTTATCAATCACTTTCTGGTAAATATTTACGATAAAAGCTCTCAATTATTTCTTCAACACAAACCTTGCCATTTGTTAAGTGACTATTTAAAGATTTGATGAAATATTGCCTCTGAATAAGCCTCAATCCCCTGACCTGTTGCGTGCTTGTTTAAAACTCTCAATACACGCACGCTTTTGTATGCAAATGACGCGACGTTGTACATGCTGCATAATTTTCTCTCTCTTTTAATTGAGAAAAAGATTTGACACAAAATAAATTTTCACTGCTAATTTGAAGCAAAAATATTTAATGTTGCGGTAACATTTACATTCGGAAGTGTGTTTCGGATTAAAAACGCGTTAACATCGCATTACGGGAATGGGTTCGAATTACAAATTTAATTACAGTCAAACCTGAATTCAGCGGTCAGTCAAGTGAAATGGCCAAAGTGACCATTGTCCACAGGTGACCGTTGAATTCGGATCACAATTTTAAGATGGTTTGTCAGTTGGTAGTAGTGCTTCCTCGTTACCCCACCCAGTCGTTTGCATACTGTGTTAACTAAGCATGATAACAGAATTTACTTACATTGAATAATACATAATAACATCTTATAGATTGATTTAATTTCATATTGTTATTAAACTAAAGCAATGAACTTATCAACGTAAGTGTTATTGTTTTCTCATGCATCTCGATCATTCAGTAAATAAAACTTGTGACGTGCTTGTTGACAAGTCTAAAAAGGGATTTGCTTTCATAAACCGATAGTACGGCGATATTGTACCGTTCTTATTAAAGAAAACGACGCAAAACGTTTGTTAAATTTATTCGTACGCAAACATCACACAAAAAGCATTTTAATTCAACAACCTCATACAAAATACAACGCTTCAAACTCACATTTGCATTCGATTCATACTTCTCCATAATTTCTCGCTTACGCTTAAGCACACTCTTAACTTGCGTATGTCCAACACAGAGCTCAATTGCAATTACACGCAAACTTTTTCCAGATGCAAATAGTTTCAAACACTTGACTCGCTCCTCTAATGGGAGGAACTTAAGTTTACCACTTATTGTTATTCCATGATTTATTATTCCGATTGCTTTTAAAAGTGTTGTGAACGCTAGAAGCTCTTTTAAAGAATGATCCGAAAATGTTATTTTAAAATCGATACTCAATGATGTTAGTACAATGTACTAATTAGCGGTCATATAATTAGCGATTATTACTTTAAACATGTCAAAAACTCTGACATATTTTCTGTTGAAGAAACCCCCACAATTATTCCCGGAAACAAACCTTCTCAACACCTTATTATTTGTTTACTTGCAGCGGGCCGCTTTTATAATATCAAAGGAAATACCGCTATCAAACGCTTTAACCGCAAAATAGACGGACAAATGATGTGCAGTGTTTTTCATTTTTGCGACTTGAGACGACTGACGCGTGACCGTTGATTTTTTCAGTTCAAACATGATTTCGGAGTTGAAAATAGTGGCCGTTGGCCGTTATGGACAGGTGGCCGTTAAATTCAGGTGTAATATAGAGTGTTTTTCGTCGGGGGGATTCCAGACTGACCGTTGTCTGCAGGTGACCGGTAAATTCAGGTGGCCGTTAGGTCAGTTTCGACTGTATTCCCATTTGAGATTTCAACAAATATTAACCGTTGCGTTATAAATTAACAGTAATTTGTTTATAAACACTTTACGAGTCAAATAAATGTTTTGATGGAATTATTGCATGAAATTCACGTTGTCCACGGCTGTTTTCGGAGAAAACCTGAGGTATTGTCATAGCCAGCTCGTTGTCAGCTGTCCGCCGTAGGCGTCGTGCTTAAACCTTAATATTGGCTCTAATATCAAAGTGCTTCCACCTACAACTTTGAAACTTCATATGTAGATGTTCCTTGATGAGTTCTTCACGCCACACGCATTTTTGGGTCACTAGGTCAAAGGTCAAGGTCACTGTGACCTCTAATATAAAACTTTAACATGGGCTCTAAAATCAAAGTTCTTCCACCTACCAACTTTGAAACTTCATATGTAGATGCACCTTTATGAGTTCTACACGCACACACCCATTTTTGGGTCACTAGGTCAAAGGTCAAGGTCACTGTGACCTCTAAAAAAAAATAATATTAATTTCTGACAAGCTTTTGCAGCCGAGCCTTCACCATTATATAATATGTACTTTTTCAATAAACTGAAAAATCTCTAATTGCGTAAAATTGATTAATAACATATGAAATTGGCAACATTTAGATATAATATAAGCTAAGATACATCATATACCATTAATTAAACCACACACTACCAATAAAATGGAGTACACAAGTTAAATTCTAAGAAATTTATTTTTTATAATTTTAATATGTCACCCCAAAAAACGTCAATTTTTAGCTCATCTATTAAAAAAAAAAAAAAAGAGCTATTGTCATCACCTTGGCGTCGGCGTCTGATTAAGTTTTGCGTTAAGGTACACTTTTCTCATTAAGTATCAATGCTATTACATTCAAACGTGGTACACTTACTAACTATCATGAGGGGACTGGGCAGGCAAAGTTAGATAATTCTGGCTTGTATTTTGACAGAATTCTGTTCCCTTTTTATACTTAGAAAATTGAAAATATTGGTTAAGTTTTGTGTTTAGGTCCATTTTATTCCTTAAGTATCAAAGCTATTGCTTTCATACTTGCAACACTTACTAACTATCATAAGGGGACGGTGCAGGGCAAAGTTATGTAACTCTGACTGGCATTTTGACAGAATTATGTGCCCTTTTATACTTAGAAAATTGAAAATTTGGTAAGTTTTGTGTTAAAGGGATCTTTTCACGCTTTGGTAAATTGACAAAATTGAAAAAAGTTGTATCAGATTCGCAAATTTTCGTTTTAGTTATGATATTTGTGAGGAAACAGTAATACTGAACATTTACCATGGTCTAATATAGCCATTATATGCATCTTTTGACGATTTTTAAAACCTAAAAATTATAAAGCGTTGCAACGCGAAATGATTGAATAATTTGGAGAGTTCTGTTTTTGTCGTTTAAATTTTGTGAAACTACTAAGATTGCTTATATAAGGTATAAAATACGTCAACTATGTGTACTTGGCGGAATAGCTCAGTAGGCTAAAGCGTTTTTACTTCAGGACTCTGGCAGGACTCCAGGGGTCACTGGTTCGAACCTGGTCCGGGCAATGTTCTTTTCCTTTTTTTAATTTTATTCTTGATTTTTTACTGGAGCTTTTACGATCCAATGTTTACATTTATCGATATAAAGCATTTAATGAATAAGTTAAAAAATGCCAAAATCTGTGAAAAGGCCCCTTTAATGTCCACTTTTCTCCTAAAGTATCAAAGCCATTACTTTCATACTTGCAACACATACTAACTATCGTAAGGGGACTGTGCAGGCAAAGTTATGTAACTCTGACTGGCATTTTTGACGGAATTATGTGCCCTTTTTATACTTAGAAAATTGAAATTTGGTTAAGTTTTGTGTTTTGGTCCACTTTTTTCCTAAAGTATCAAAGCCATTGCTTTCATACTTGCAACACTTACTAACTATCGTAAGGGGACTGTGCGGCAAAGTTATGTAAAGCTGACTGTCATTTTTACGGAATTATGGGCCCTTTATACTTAATAATTTGGTTAAGTTTTGTTGTTTTGGTCACACTTTACCCCTAAAGTATCATAGATATTGCTTTCATACCTCTACTTGGAACACTCGCAAACTATCATAAGGGGACAGTAAAGGACAAGTTGCATAACTATGGTTGTCATTTTTACCGAATTATGGCCTTTTTTTGACTAAGTAACTTGGTTACATTTTGTGTTTAGATTCACTTTACTTCTAAAGTAACAAGGCTATTGCTTTTAAACTTTAAATACTTTCATGCTATCATGAGGGTACTGTACCTGGCAAGTTGAATTTTACCTTGACCTTTGAATGACCTTGACTCTCAAGGTCAAATTATTAAATTTTGCTTAAATTGCCATAACTTATTTATGATTAGATTTGATTGATACTTTAACAAACAACTCTTACCTGATCCCACAAATGACTCCGTCCAAACCATCCACAATGCGTCCCAAACATCCCCCCACGAATCCCCCCACCCCGAATCCCCCCCCCTTATTAATTTTTAATTAAAGATCATCTTATAAATGATCACCACACCCTCACACTATACCCCCTCCCCTCCCTACCCCCCCCCCAAAAATAATTTGTATGCCCCCGTAGGGTGGCATATAGCAGTTGAACTGTCCGTCAGTATGTGAGTCCGCAAAAAACTTTAACATTGGCCATAACTTTTTCACTTTTTAAGATAGCAACTTGATATTTGGCATGCATGTGTATCTCATGGAGCTGCACATTTTGAGTGGCGAAAGGTCAAGGTCATCCTTTAAGGTTAAATGTCAAATTTATGGTGTCTGACAATCCGAAAACTTTAACATTGGCCATAACTTTTTCAATATTGAAGATAGCAACTTGATATTTGGCATGCATGTGTATCTCATGGAGCTGAACATTTTGAGTGGTGAAAGGTAAAGGTCATCCTTCAAGGTCAAATGGCAAATATATGGCGTCTGTCCGTCAGAAAACTTTAACATTGGCCATAACTTTTTTAATATTGAAGATAGCAACTTGATATTTGGCATGCATGTGTATCTCATAAAGCTGCACATTTTAAGTGGTGGAAGTTCAAGGTCAAGTCATCCTTCAAGGTCAATTTTTTTTATCAAAGCGGAGTTTTCATGAAGCTAAACATTTTGAGTGGTGGAATTCAAGGTCATCCTTCAAGGTAAAGGTCATCCTTCAAGGTCAAGGGTCAAAAACAAATAAAAAATTTCAAAGCAGCATTATCATGAAGCTGCTCATTCTAAGTGTTGAAGTTCAAGGTCAAGGTCATTCTTCAAGGTCAAGGTCAACCTCAAAGTTAAAAAAATAAATCAAAGCGGCGTTATCATGAAGCTGCACATTTTAAGTGGTGTAGGTTCAAGGTCAAGATCATCCTTTAAGTCAAGGTCATCCTTCAAGGTCAAAGGTCAAACAAAATTTAAAAAAAGATCACAGCAGCGTTATCATGAAGCTGCACATTTTGAGTGGTGGAAGTTCAAGGTCAAGGCATCCTTCAAGGTAAAAAAAAGAAAAATTCAAAGCGGCATTCTCATGAAGCTACACATTTTAAGTGGTTAATGTTCAAGGTCGCGGTCATTCTTCAAGATTAAGGTCATCCTTTAAGGTCAAAGGTAAAAAAAATAATAATCAAGCGGGCAATAGGGGGCTTGTTTTGAAAACACATCTTTTGCTTTTTCAACATGTTAAAAAGCACATATTTATTTATTTTGTGAAGTAACCATAAAATTCAAGCGACATCATCTCTTTGGTCAACAATTCATTTTCAAAGCTACCAATTAAAATAATCACAGCAGCTACATTTTTTGATTTATTTTGGGTTTAGTTTTTGCATCTTCATTAAGGACATCATTTCAATTAAGTGTAATAAATCGAACATTCAACACATCATCCTGCTCCACTCTTTAATGCTCATTCTTTAAGTATTTTCTTCAGGTCAATTAGGTAAAAAAATCAAATAATATAATTACAAAGCGGTAAAACACCGTAAATGCTGGCTTTCATTGTGTTATATAACACTTTGATTAACAGCTTTCAATAAATATTTTAAACATTTAACAGCCAAATATTTTTTTTAATTTTTTTCATCATATAACATACCAAATCCTAAAAGACAAAATAACCCCCTTCCTCCTCCAACATCTTTACCATTATAATTTTTTTTATATTTTTTTGCATTTTTGGGGGCATTTTTGGAAATATGTAATAATGACCACAACCCCACATTTACACCCCTCTCCACTCCACCACTCCAATCTTTGTGATTGAAATTGAGATAGGTCCCTACACCTTCAAAATAAAAATAGATGAGCGGTCTGCACCCGCAATGCGGTGCTCTTGTTTACCATTGTAACCACATAAATATAATTTTAAAATTCTGTCACTAAAATTCTGCGAAACGCTCAAATATGTTCATCTACATATTGTCATCATAAACACAAATAAAAAGGGGTCACCGCACTTTTAACAGAGATTTTTTGTTTAACTATCCCAACGTCTACGTCAATTTCATAAATACAGCAATTAGGCAAACCAAAGTACCTGTACATAGATTGTTAAATATGCATAACCATAAAAATTGTTTTCAAACTTAACTGGGATCACAACAGCTTACCAAAGAACAAATAAAACAATATTTAATCACAAACATTATACAGTGCTCCACTAGGCCTAATTGAAGGGCGCCCCTCCCTGACCTCCGGAAATTCCGCCCTGCCCTTACCTAGGACCCCCCTGCCCTGAAAAAAAAAATATTTATATATTTTTTACATATGATGATTAATAGCCTCTTTTTACAATACATTGTAATTAATTTATTTTCATTGTATATGTTATATTTGAATTGTTTAATAATAATGGGAATAATATATTCTAACAATTATTAATAACATATAAATTAACACGCAAGAGGAAGCATTCCAGAAACGCCCGCCGCTCGTAAATGCCCTTTTGACAAAATACTGCGAATCCAAAGTGCCCTTTTGACAGAAAACCCCCCTGCCCTTTCAAATCCTAGCTGGAGCACTGTAATACCATACAGAATCAAGCTCAACCTTAATCATTAATAACTGAAAAGTACTTGTTCACAGATTTCGGCATGTTTTGAAGTTTGTGATTAATGCTTTAAATGTATAAATGTAAACAACAGGACTAAAGGGCTCCAGTATAAAACAAGAATGAAATTAAGAAAGAAAATAAAGTATAAAAAAAAGTTAACCCCACCTGGAATCGAACCACTGGCAATAATTATTGTATTATGACCAACTCGGTCATTTCTAATGATACTGATAACAAAAATATTGAGTTGTGATAATAGCATCATGGGTGTTGCTATAAAATATCCTCGGTTAAATAAACTGCAACTATTTCATATTTAAATGAAATTTCCCTTTGAACTTAAGAACAGTATTTAGAAACCATGAAATCAGAATGAAAAACTACAGTTTACAACTCTCAGAGTGAAATTAGATTGAAAAAATACAGTGTAGAACTCCCAGATTGAATAATTCCTGTACTTATAATAGCTTGATTGGTCATAGTCATGACCTCCGCTACTACTTAAATGTACCCTGGGTACTCTTAATTATACTTTAAAGTAACCCAGGCAATAGGAAATATACTAAAACATACCAAGGAATTCTAACCCTAAATTGGTCGTTGTCGGCTATTATTTTCTAATTAATTATGTTCATATTTTTGTCACTATAATTTTTATAAAATGACCTCTATATTATCGAAACTCATACCAAAAAAAGAATCTTGAAGCAAGTTTTGTTCAAAGAGAATTATGTTTCTTATTCAGTGTTTTTTATGTCCCCCACTATAGTAGTGGGGGACATATTGTTTTTGCCCTGTCTGTTGGTTGATTGGTTGTTCTGTTGGTTGGTTGGTTGGTTGGTCTGTTTGCGCCAACTTTAACATTTTGCAATAACTTTTGCTATATTGAATATAGCAACTTGATATTTGGCATGCATGTGTATCTCATGGAGCTGCACATTTTGAGTGGTGAAAGGTCAAGGTCAAGGTCATCATTCAAGGTCAGAGGTCAAATATATGTGGCCAAAATCGCTTATTTTATAAATACTTTTGCAATATTGAAGATAGCAACTTGATATTTGGCATGCATGTGCATCTCATGGAGCTGCACATTTTGAGTGGTGAAAGGTCAAGGTCAAGGTCATCCTTCAAGGTCAGAGGTCAAATATATGTGGCCCAAATCGCTTATTTTATGAATACTTTTGCAATATTGAATATAGCAACTTGATATTTGGCACGCATGTGTATCTCATGGAGCTGCACATTTTGAGTGGTGAAAGGCCAAGGTCAAGGTCATCCTTCACAAGGTCAAGGTCATCCTTCAAAGTCAAACGTCATATAGGGGGACATTGTTTCACAAACGCATCTTGTTTTCATTCAAAATCGGGTCCGGTAATCCGCCCCATTCGCAATTGAGAAAAGTATATAATTTTTCCAAAATGGGAGCTAAAAATTCCAAAGTCCCAAAGTTCCCAAAGTTTGTTTTTGAGATCTCAATATTTTGTTCATCTCCCATCCATATAACATGTATAACATTTGTATTCTCTATTTTGAAGCATTTTTTTAGTAAAACAACAACACCAGTTACACTAATTTCCCAATTTGAGTCAAAACGCTGCAAATTTTCCCAATCCAAATGAACCCAGCCCCATTCCCAAAATGGTGGAAAAAAACAACTGTTTTTCCATATTGTGTTTTAGGACATCAGATTTGGGACAGTAGTACCCTAGCCGACAAAAAGGCGACAATGACCAATGAAGCCTGAGAATGTTAATGATGAAATTAAAGTGTGAACACTACTATCCTTTATTCCCATATTATTTGGCCTCGTCATTTTATCGTGACTTTGAGGAGTCCACTTGAAAAAAAACTCTTAAAGTTTTGAGAAGTTTTTATTTATTTAGTGTTTATTTATGAAAATAACGCTGATTCTTTTTTATCTGGTTTTCATTAGAAAGTAGGTCATATTTACTATGATTTTTAGCTCTGCTGTTTGCGGACCAAACCTGAGGTATTGTCATAGCCAGCTTGTCGTGCCGTCGTCCGTGTCGTGCTAAAGCTTAACATTTTGTCAGGTTTTGAACATTGGCTCTAAAATCAAAGTGCTTCCACATACAACTTTGAAACTTCATATGTAGCTGCACCTTGATGAGTTCTACATGCCACACCCATTTTTGGGTCACTAGGTCAAAGGTCAAGGTCACTGTGACTTCTAAAAAAAAAAAAAAAAAATCTGTCAAGCTTTCATTTATTCAAAACTGCACCCGCAGCCGAGCGTTGCAACCGTTATGCTGTGCTCTTGTTAATTAAGAAACAAATTATTGTATTTTTATGCCCCCTTCGAAGAAGAGGGGGTATATTGTTTTGCACATGTCCGTCTGTCCGTCAGTCGGTCTGTCCACGAGATGGTTTCCGGATGATAACTCAAGAACTCTTAGGCCTAGGATCATGAAACTTCATAGGGTCATTTATCATGACTGGCAGATGATCCCTATCGATTTTCAGGTCACTGGGTCAAAGGTCAAGGTCGCAGTGACTTGAAATAGTAAAATGGTTAAGGATGATAACTCAAAAATGCTTAGGCGTAGGATCATAAAACTTCAGAGGTACATTGATCATGACTGGCAGATGATCCCTATTGATTTTCAGGTCACTAGGTCAAAGGTCAAGGTCACAGTGACTTGAAATCGTAAAATTGTTTCCTGAGGATACTCAAGACTGCTTACGCCTAGGATCATGAAACTTCATAGGTACATTGATCATGACTGGCAAATGAACCCTATAGATTTTCAGGTCACTAGGTCAAAGGTCAAGGTGACTCAAAACAGTAAAATGGTTTCCGGATGATAACTCAAGAATGCTTACGCCTAGGATCATGAAACTTCATAGGAACATTGATCATGACTGGCAATTGACCCCTATTGATTTTCATGTCACTAGGTCAAAGGTCAAGGTCTCAGTGACTCGAAATAGTAAAATGGTTTCCGGATTATAACTCAAGAATGCTTACACCTAGGATCATGAAACTTCATAGGTACATTGATCATGACTGGCAGATGACCTCTATTAATTTACAGGTCACTAGGTCAAAGGTCAAGGTCACAGTGACTCGAAACAGTAAAATGGTTTCCTGATGATAACTCAAGAATAATTAGGCCTAGGATCATGAAACTTTATAGGAACATTGATCATGACTGGCAGATGACCCCTATTGATTTTCAGCTCACTAGGTCAAAGGTCAAGGTCACAGTGACAAAAAACGTATTCACACAATGGCTGCCACTACAACTGACAGCCCATATGGGGAGCATGCATGTTTTACAACAGCCCTTGTTTTGTTTATGGTTTATTAAAAGGTTTATCAAATGTTTTATAAGCCGCTTATTTGTACAAAAAATAATGTACAAATATTTTATTAACAACATGAGCAAGTGTTTTGTTTTTCCATTTAACAACTACTTAATTTATAGAACAAACACGTTGGCATAGTAACAAATCTTGGCAACAAAAGGGATAGGCCGATATTATAAGAAACTTTGTACATGATACAGATGACTACAGGGAGCTTATTCTTGCCAGTATTTTGTTTAATATTGCTGATTTAAATGCAGTTTTGCTGTTATTTCCAAGAATAAACATTTAAGTGTAGAATTACATATAAAACATGTGTGTTTTTAATCGTTTCACTTCAAATATTTATATGTATTTATTAAGAAGGCCCATTCTATGGATATGAATGCTTCTTTTTTTTTCAAATTAATCACAAATTGCTTAACATACATGTATGCTATATGTATATATTTAAATTAATGTCACTGTACACTCATTATAAACTGTTTCCTCTTTACAAAGTTGCATCTGGCTATAAATGTTTCAGTAAAAAATGTTAGTCTTTTAATACCGTAAGTCTGAATGCAACGGAATGAGGTGCTTATTAACTTTGAACAGGCTTGTGGTAACGGTTTTTTAAAAATTTGTCTTAAATTGGTATGTCATCAAAGCTCAACACAAATACAAATGTAGGTAAGCAAGTGATTTAACCCTTTGCATGCTAGGAAATTTGTTGTCTGCTAAAATGTTGTCTGCTGAATTTCTAAAATTAGCATTTTCTTCGATTTTTTTCAAAGAATACTATCAGAATAGCAAACAGTTTGGATCCTGATGAGACGTGGCGTCTCATCTGGATCCAAACTGTTTGCAAAGGCATTCAAAATTCGTTCTAGCACTGAAAGAGTTAAGGGCACAAGGCTCTAATTGTCCTTTGCAAAGGCATGTTGGCAGACATGCTGCAAACTTTGGTCGCACGGTAGCACTGAGGGTGCTGATTTGATTTGTTGGGATATAACACTGCTAGTACTGGAAATACATGTACATTGATGTGCTTGTATATTATTGACTACCATAATTATGCAGTTCAGTATGAAAATAATTTCATAGATGTGCCCAATATTTGGAGTTGAAGCTTAATGGAACTGGTTCATGGAGCAAAATGTCATTGGATGTTTGTATGGTACCATTGAAGTACCATAGATATATCCCCTTGAAATGTTTGCTAAAATTAAATTAAAAAATTATTTATCTTTTTAAATTCAGGGTCAGGTATTCTACATTGCATGATATAAAACAAATGTAATACACATTAGATGAAAGTCCCCCTTTACCCCCAGCAAAATTTCCATTTTAATATGTTTTCAACTTTCACCCATGAATACAGTTTGAAGCATTATATAAACAAAAGTACGCAGTATTTTTTTGCTTGAATTTAAGTCCGGTAGTTGGGCCCATTACTAATTGATAAAAGTACATATTTTTCTAAATGGGATTTATAAAATACCTAATTGTAGGTTTCCAATAGTTTTTAATGAGTATCAACATTTAGTTCATCTCCCAGTCCCATCAAGTTCTCTAAGTTGAATCTTAGTAAATGTAATATTGAAATCACTTTTACATTGTATTTTCAATGTTAAGGTATTATTAAGCAAAAAACAGCAATATCAATTTCCCAAGTTTAGTCAAAGCAATACAATAAGTTTTCCCAGTCCAAAACGACCCGGCCCCATTCCAAAAATGATGGGTAAAAAACTCTGTTATTGCTCTCATGTTTCTGAATTGTCTCATTACAGATTTATCGTAACTGGAAACATTATGAGGAAACGCTGCAGATTGAAGTACATGGTGATGTTGCTTGGTGTTGTTGGAATCATTGTCCTCTTTGAAATCCTCCAGAAGTGGAGGTTAGAGTGATTGACCAACAACTAAACGTGGTACTGTCTGGCCGAAGAGCAAAGTGAAACAGCCTGCAGGGTATACAAGCCGATAGGTGAGACTAATAAAGAAGTGTTGAAAATTAATTACTTGATTCTACTAAGGAATATGTATTTGTACAAAATATTTGTCACGCTCAAT